>NC_089251.1:149412590-149712590 GCF_963930625.1 Muntiacus reevesi | reverse complement strand
TTTGTTCAAAGTAAAGAAAGCGTACCCAAAACAAAAGTAAAAGAAAAACCTTTAACCCTTTGCGTTTCTATGGCATTGGCTCATTAGTTTCTTGTCCTTCTACCTGGAAAGAAAACTGGCATTATAAAGATGAAGAATATGGCATCTGTGACTTCAACCAAATCTACACAAATCTATAGTAAGGGGGATTTTAAAAAAGAAAAGCAAATTCATAAGCATGCCAAAAAAAATCAAAGGGCTAAAGACAACTTAACACAAATAAATTTCTGAATACTTATAGAAAAGTGGGAAAGAATTACCATCTGCAAAAGGATCAAGACGCTCAGGGGAAATTATCATGGTCCGCCTGTGCTTTTTGTATTCATCTTCCCGATCTGCAATCTTTGGAGGTCGGTGCTCAGCAAATGGATCATACTGAAAAGAGGTATGTCTCACTTAATATTCACTTATTAAATAACCAAACAGAAAATCACAAACAAAAGTCAGAACATTATAAAACATAAAAATGTTTCATAAATGCCTACTAATATTCTTTATCATTACTCACATTAATGCTACTGTGAGAAAGTTACGGTATATGAGAAATTTCCATAGTTCAATTCCCTTCATGAAATGATCACCTTTATAACATAAGTATTTCTAATTTTCTCAAATCAACTCTCCTCAAAACATTAATTTGACTCCTAAAATAAATGCGTTTCCCCAGGAGTTGAGACATTCAGTTTTCTTTAACTGAATAAACTCTGGTTTAATTTTTTTTTTTAAGTTACCTGTTCTGTTGACTGTGGTATATCGTTAAGTAATGCCACAGGGGCATGATATCCTGGCTTCTTCTGACCAAGCAAACTTGTAGATGATGAGTAGTCATCGTCATCCTGCAATGGAATGCCCCCAAAAAACCAAACAGAAATGTTAGAACTTAGAAACTAGAAAGTACATAGAGATTCAATATGAAATCAAAATACAGTATGATGAAACGGGTTTTCTGTTCAACTCAAAAAACTACTTAAAAAATTAAATTTAGTTTTCTATGCTCTTAAGAAGATTAAATAAAGACTGCTTTCTGTGGAAGTCTATTAAAATAAGTTATATATGGACTAGAAAAATGTGAGCATTTCATTTTTCTCAGTGGACATGATTAAATTTGTTTTTCAGATTTGGAAACTACAAACAGCTTCTTTAGAATTCTCCAGTTTCCTGGTCTAACTCTTCTTTAAAAATCATGGTTTAACCACAGAAAAAAGTAAAATGTAATTAATTTTAAACGTATTTCCCTAATAGTATTACTATGTTTAGACAGAATAATGTTATATTATTATTTTACTAATATAAGAAGTGCCACAACAGGCAGATCTCAAGAAGATCTTAACACGTCATTGATTTTATTTAGAACTGAAAAAACAATTTCCCGCTCAGCTTCTGGAACACAGAGCCATTACTGCCTCTTACCATTAAGGTATGATATGCAAAAAGGCCTGACTGGCTTCTACAAATTTTGCTTTGGCACTTTAAAATTTTCCTTTAAAAAAAGTGCTAACTAAAATATGGCTTGAATTTCATAAAAACAACATGTTTCATAATCTATATACACAGGTTACTGAATCACACAAAAATGATAAGCTACTTCACCAAATTTGGATATTTGGGATAGTCTGACAAGATATAAGCTCTGTGGAATATATGAAAACACTTTAAGAGATGTGTTTCAAAATGAGAGGTAGTCATCCTTCAGAGTAACTAAAACAGGCTGAAAAAAGCCCATTAATGTCAGTACCAAGAAACAGTTCATTCATACTAAGATACCAAGGGAGGAAAAAAACCAGTACCAATCAAAAATCAGAAGTCACAAGTCATTTAAAATGAAATCACTTCTTACAGGGCTCCTCCAGATAGAGCTCAGTAGGTAACAATAACTCAGTATGTTACTTTTACAATGGTTAATGATTTCCAGGTGCTTTGCTGAATAAACTAGTTTTAAAATAAGAGTCAGAACTGAGCACTTCCAGAAGTCTCAGAAGAGAAAGACACCTTCAACAGTTTATCCTCCCAAAGAAAAGATTTCTCAATCTCCAAAATGTCTTCCAAGATTAAATCAGATGACTCAAACAGAAGATTCCTTTATATTTCTTGCTCTCCAACAAAAAAAATGCTTGGACTCTTTGTATACTATGAAACTTACATCTTCAAGTTCAGTTGCAGCAATTGATGTCACGTATCCAGCAAACCTGCTGTCACTTCCACCATAAATTTCTTGGTCATAATAACCCGTAGAATCAAGGCCCACTCCTTGAGCTTCATCAAGAGCTGCCTTCTTGCCTTGAATTTCTCGGATCTGTGCTTCAATATCTGTAAGAAAATAAATACATATTTTCTTAATCTCGTTTTCCAAACAGGACTCAACATAATATATTTCTCTACTGGGTATTATCAAAATTACCATAAAAAGTATTGACTTTTAATAAATTTAAAATATCTCCACCTCAACAGAAGGTACTTATGCACACAAAAGAAATCCTATTTCATCAACTTCAAGTTACTCTTACCTTAAAAACAGCTTGCCAAAGTTTATTCAACTACCATGATATTCTAACCTTTCCCAACTGAAAAAAATCCTGGTGATGTTGATTAGGGAGCTAGAACAACACTTAAGATTATATAAACACTACTAGAGGTAAAAACAGTACTGTAGAGAGTGGGTCTCAAACCCAAATGTACAACAAATTGTCTATGGGTTCTGATTTTGTCAGAATGCAGAAGGCCTAGATCAGACCCAATTTTCTGCATTCCTAACAAGTTCGGAGGTAAAAACCTAAACATCTTCAATAGTAAAATAACAAAGGATAAACTCTAAATTCTTAAGCATGTAATACAGAGCCCTACATTTTGGCTGCAACCATCATCATATTAGATTTATAATTTAAAGTCCGAGCTTTAGAATAAAAATGCATGCCTTAAAGGCTCTTTACCTACTAATTAATACACTGATCTATGTGTCTCAGTTTCCTACAACAGAGAGTTTCATTTTAAGGATTAAATGACATAATGAGCATGAAACACTTAAGCATTCAATGAGTCCCCCAAGCACTGTGTCTATCCATAGGTCTGACATTCAGAAGACGCACATATGGTGAATGAAGTATCAACTCTTCTTAACTGCTTTGCTAATTTTTAACTCTTCATCATCTTATAATCTAACTTCATATCTCAATCAATTATCTAAATCATGATGTCCCAATCATTCTAGTAACATCCTTCACATCCTAGTAACATGTTCTCGTTTCCTGATCCCATCAAGAACCACACACTGCATATAGTCATGTCTCTTCAGTCTCCTTTAAATACAGACTAGTCTTCCAACCTTTTTTGAAAGTCTTTCCTGACACCAGATAACTTTAAATTACAAACTAATGTTTCATTTTAATAATCTGAATAATATATAGGTGTGTAAAGAAAAAAAGCATTTCCACGGCCAGCAATCTGTGACCTCACAAATAGGCATGTCTTGCTAGCTCATTACCTTCAACTGAACTTTGATACTAGGCACTACTGAAACACTCGTTTATTAGTTTGCAAGCACCAAAAGCAAAAAACTCAAGTGGTACAAATAAATGTCTGACCCCCACCCCCAGCTAAGGGAGAAAACCCTAAGTCTTCAAGATGTGTGTGGTTTAAAGTAGAAAATGTAGGGATTTCTCTGGGGGTCTGGGGGCTAAGTCTCTGTGCTCCCAATGCAGGGCCCAGGTTCGCTCCCTGGCCAGGGAGCTAGATCCCACATACTGCAACTAAGACCCAGTGCATCCAAATAATTATTAAAAAAAAAATAATAAAAAATAAAGTAGAAAATGTAATAACATTACCTAGTCCAAGGCACAGCGTGCGGGAGCAAGTCTCAGAAACTCAAAATAATGCAATAGAGTTAATACTGCAATTAGCAGCCCCAGTTTGTAAACGAATCTCTTAGTGTTATCAGAGCACTACCATCCCCGCTCATTTTTCCTGCATTTCTCTCCTCAAAACTGTTACAGTAGCCCAGGCAGCCAAGGGCCTCCATCACAATTAACCACAAACAGAAATATCATCATCTGAGTTGACTTCTTCATTTTACTATTCTCTCTACTGTTGTTTATATATTTATATATACATTTAAGCTTTAACCCATATTAGCCCCCCCCCCCCACTCCACCCCCAAGAACACTTTTTCTCCTGGTATAATACAAAGAAATCTAATCTCTCAGGGATTAGTCAAGATTGGCTCAAGGGTGAGTGGAGATCTAGTCTCATTTTTTCCTTTTTGAACATTCCAGTTTCAGAAATGTTTATGGTTTAAAGAAAAAACAACCACTAAGTGTATGTATCATTTTTCAAAGTAAATAGATTTTTTTTTTAAAAAGAACCACACTAAAAAAAAAAAAGAACCACAAATGCTACTGTCATCAGGACTCAGGCAATAAACACAAATGGGTTAATCGCGCCAGCCAAATATTCTGCAATCTCCTCTCCACAGCATCAGTGTAGTCTACTAACCACTTACATCAAAATCACCTGAGGAATCTGTTACAAGAACAGACTCCTAGGCCTCAAATACACTAAATCAGAACCTCCAGGGTATGAACCCAGGCTTCCACATTATCAGCAAACTCATACCTAGCCCAACACCTCTCCATTTGCAGCCCCATCCCAGTCTCACCAAAATCACCAATTTTACATTTTCCTCTCGGTGATATACAAGTAAAAAACCAGAAAGGGGCACTGTTTCATAGAAACTGCATCACACTATCCTATCATTGTGCAGCGTGCTCAGTCCCCAACTTACAGCACAGACAGCTTTATTTCTCCTCTACAGAACTTCTCTGTTGTAAGGTTTCACCAACTATGATCCCTTTATTTGGATAATATATTTATTCAGAAACTGTCATCTACTGAATTTTACCTACTAATTTTATGTCTTTACTGTTTAGCAACAGTTTTCTTATTGTGGAACAACTATAGCAAAATATTAAGAATTGGTAAAGCTGGGCAATGGGTTACACTGTATTCAGTACATTTTTTTCCTACACTTTCCTATATTACATTACATAAAAGAAACGTGATCTGCAGAAGTCTCTGAAAGTGATTTTTCAAAGTTTTCTCTCCAGCAAAGGTTTATAAAATTCCACAGCTTTCAAATTTTACATTCTACATCTCTGGGAAAGACAAAAGAATTGTCTTTAACTCTTTATTTTCAGTTACCTAACACTACATTACAGCTACCGGGGTACACAAGTATTCTTGTACTTTCTTAAATATGAACTGACTAAAAATAAGCAAATAGATAATTTCAGACAGCAAATGATTAACATGTTAAGACTTGTTAGCAAATATGAAGAAAACCAAGGTGGAACATACCCAAAAGAATAAATCAGAGGTCTAAAACATTAAAAAAAAAAAAAAAAGGACGTGAGGAGGCAAAGAAGGAAATGTTTATGCTAATCTAGCTCTAGTTCAATTGTGACCAACATGAACAAATCCTCTATTACCACACCTAATCCCTTTCCAATCTAGAATCTCTATAATTTAAGACATTCAGATGTGAAAATAAAGAAAAATGGATACCGTATGCTAGAGTTGAACAAGATTGGGACCGCCTAATGGTCACAAATGTGACTGCCAAGAGCTAGCACTCTTAATCCACCAAAACGTGTAAGTATGCCAGTCTTCATGTTCTGTGTATCAATAATGTATGCCTTTTTATTACCAAGCTGTATTCCACAGTACCAGAGTGTTTATCCATTCTCTATTTGAGTGGCATTCAAGTTGTTTGCAGCTTGCAGAGATACAAACAAATGCTGTAAACATTAGTGTACAGGTTTTTGTGTGAACACAGATTTTAATACCCCCAGAGTAAATACCTGTGAGTAGGACTGCTGGGTCTTATAACAAATACATGTTTCATTTTATCAGAAACTTTTGGAGTCCTTTTTGTGGGTTTACTTGAGCAAGTTTAAGAACAGAGAAGAAATGATTTATTCTGTATAACAGAAGAATTTTGACCAATACAATACGAGAGAGAAATTAAGGGAACAAGTAAAATGAAGAAAAGCTGGAATATGCGAAATTATAAAATCCCAGTTTTATGGCATTAAAGGGTAACAGGAGGTATAAACATCTAATATGGATTTCTAAATTATCTGCATAAGCGCCTCACTTCTGTTCTCTACCTAACCCTACCCCCATCTTCAGTAAAATTTATCAAGGGGGAAGGAGGCTTCTATGATGGCACTCCTGGTTATTAATGCTGAAACTTTAAAACAGATAAAAGCAGAATCAACTACACTCCAATAAAAATTTTTAAAAAACAAAAAAAGAAGCAGGAATTCCCTATCTTGATGGTAGACTTAGAATCCTAAAATTAAAATGATGTATGGTTCTTCAAATCCCCAGAGCTGGCATATTCTGGAAGTGATTAAAAAACAAACAAACAAAGACCTAGGGGAAAAAAATCAAAGTATTAGTTAAGTATTAGACTTGTATTTACCAAAGAGCCTGCAAGAGCCTCACTAAAGGATGATTCAGAGGATAACCTGTCAAGAACAGGGTTTTTCTTAAGTTGTTATTTCCATTTTAAGGTATGTCTATCAGTAGGAGTTAAAAAAAAAAATTTCCAGTAGCAATAAAGATTAGAAAATTTTGAGAGTATATTCATTGCCACTAGGGCGCTAGTGGTAAAGAATTCGCCTGCCAGAGGAGACACAAGGGTTCGATCGGGGTTTGATTCCTGAGTCAGGAAGATCCCCTGGACAAGGGCATGGCAACCCACTCCAGTATTCTTGCCTGGAGAATCCCATGGATAGAGGAGCCTAGCGGGCTCCAGTCTGCAGGGTCAAAAAGAGTCTAACCAGACTACAGTGACTTAGCAAAGTTAGAGTGGCAGGATCACGTGAATTTCCAAGTCCTTTGTTAGACTTCCTTGCCTTGGCTAGTCTAACCAAAACCCGGAGTATTATTTCAGAACTGTACTTTTTCCAAAAGCCATTAAATTTCTTGAGCTTCCCTTGCTTTGTGGGCCTTCTGACACCTTGACTGTCACAGCAGTGGTGGGAGTGTCTTAACAGGTAGTTGTGTTTTTATTGCCATTTTCTCCTTTCCCTCCAGACTGTGGGAAACCCTACAGGACAAAGGCACTGCAACCAATTAACTCCAAGAAAAAAATAAAAAGACATGAAAGAGGAAGAACGTACAGACTTAAAATTACAATATATGAAGTTTATTTGGAACTTAAGTCAAATGAATTGTAAAAAAAAAGTTTATAAGGCAATCTGCAAAATCAAACACTGATGGATATTTTGTCAACCTTAGGTTCAATTATAGATTTTTTTTTTTTTTGGCTGTGCCATGCAGCATGCAGGATCTCTGTTCCTCAACCAAGGATTGAACCTAGGCCATCACAGTGGAATTGCTGAATTCTAACCACTAGACCACCAGGGAACTCCCAATAATGGTTTTTCCCCCCTCTTAATAATGGTATTTTTTAAAGTCCTTATATTTTAGAGAAACACACTGAAAAATGTATGGATATATGTAAAATAGATAGCCAATGGGGATTTGCTACATGACTCAGGAAATTCAGGGCTTGGGAACAACTTAGAGGGGTGGGCCGGGGAGGGAGGTGAGAGGGATGTTCATGTGGGAGGGGACATGGGCAAACCTCTGGCTTACTCTTGATGTTTGGTAGAAACCAATGCAATACTGTAAAGTAATTATCCTTCAACTAAAAATAAATAAAATTTAAAAAGAACTTAGGACTTACATATATTTACCATGATAAGACTGAGAAAAAGGTCTAATAAACAGAAAATAAATTTATCCGTTTATCTAAAAAAAATATGGATAAAATTATGTATCTGGGATTTGCTTTGAAATAACAGGAAAGGTGAAAAAGACTAGTGAAGAGATTAAGCAAAGGTGGCTCCGCCTTTACAACTGTTCAAGTCACATGATTAGATGATAAGCACAATATGGGGGTTTATTTCACTATATTTTTGTGTATGTTTTCAGTTTTCAATAAAAAGTTAAAATGTTTTAAAAGCAATTTAAAGTTTCTCCTTTTTTTCTCATTCTTGGTTCTCATTTCTTCTAACCCTTTGAAAACACAGCCTCTGGCCCCATGCAACAGAAAATAAAAGCTCTCTCTTCTCTGAAATGGAATCCTTTGGTATACATAAACGGAATTTTTTTAAGTTCTCTGATATACTATCTTAATACTTAAAAGTTTCAATTCTTGTCATTTTTTTTCTTTTCCAGTTTTACTGATCTTGCAAGTGATGGCAATGTGAAATCTTCTAAACGTTAAGATATATATATTTTAAAAACTAACTATGCTCCAGTGATCTACAGAAATGTCATCTTTCAACTGAAACTCCCTCCTTTTTGGAGGGAAACTGATCCTAGGATGATTTTCAACTATCAGAAAACAAATCCTTCCCTAGGAGACAAGAGGTTGATTATATTAACAGTGTGAATTCATGAATAAATTTATGAAGTGGCCCATTTGAAATCTCAAGTCATTCAATAAAGCAGATTTCCATTTTTCATTTACTTAACAATTGTTATATTACTAATCCAAAAATTGTGATAATTTAAAACTTAAAATTATAGACATTTTCCTGACATAAATACATCAAATGTTTCATCTGGGAACTGAGTTTGACATCAAAAAATAAAATACTGCTGGAACTTGTACCTTCTAAAAGATGGAAAACATCTAACCTACTGTTTGTATTTTAAACTAAGCCCTAAATATCAAATTCTGAAATAAACCATCACTGGTCACATTTGATACAACTGTTTACCTGCTCCCCACCAATTCTGTCCTACTGGTTTCCCCTTCTGTGCCTTTCCTTTTTTCTATGCCTCAGACAATGCTAAGTCTAGCTTACAGCACTTCCTCCTCCTCGATACATCTTTGCTCTTCATTTTTAATTTGTACTATTTGCAACGTTCTATAACTGATCACTTTGCACTACACAGACACAGCCTTTGGTCGTGCTGCAAGGCTTGTGGGATCTTAGCTCCCTGGCCAGGTATCGAACTAGTGGCCCTTGTAGTGGAAGCTCGGAGTCCTAACCACTGGCCTGTCAGGAAATTCTCCCAGACACAGCCTTTGGACGTTAATCATTCACTGACACTTTTCAGTCTGATCCATAAGTAACATCTAATCACCACCAATCAGAAGCAAGTGGTAAACAAGGATTTCTCAAATATGAGACTTCTAAAAAACATGCAGAAAAGTAGAAAGTATATTCTGTATACCAACTCTCAGTCTTTTCCTTAAACAAAACCCTAGTAGGACAACTAACTATAGTGGTAAACTATTTTACTGAACACTACAAATAACAGTTCCTAAAAGATTAATTCCTAACTAATATATCAATTAAATTCTTGCATAATTCTACAGGAAGAAAAATTTTGAAATCTTTAAACAACTTTTTTCTTTTATTTTGACTAACAACATTCATACTGCATGTCTACAAAACTGAAATAACAACTATTCTGGACACAGGAAAGTAAAAATCTCAGAAGATGCAGAGAAATAAAACGATTATTCCAAGCCATTCTGCAAGCAAAGAATTAGGGAGAAAACTTTTTCAGCCTTGTGATGCCCCTGAAAATCCATTCAAGGGATAGTGGCCCAACAAGTCAATACATGGAATTTTTGGATAATCCATCTTATTTCCTTTCCAAACAGAAGAGCGTGGTTCCCTCACGGGCCAAAATCGGTAGTATCTGAAGAACTGCTGGCTGGCAAGATTACACACACTAATAACTTTATACACTTGACACAACATGCAAAAAGGGATTACATTTGATTTGAATAAATCCAGTTCTTTTTCTATTTCAATACTGGAAAGCTTATAAGTCACAGTGACCCAGGATTAAAAAAAATTAATTGGGTTGGTTAAAGAGGATGTTAAGGGTTGATCCTAACAAATATTTGAAAGAAATATGACAAGAGAAAAAAAAATTGGTTTGGGTCAATGAAGGGAAATAATAGCCAACGGAAAAAAACTATATTGGAAGGTACAACCATAACTTACTTCAGCTTGAATACTAAAGTATCATTTATCTCACAAGACTCAATTACAAAGTACTAATGCAGCCATATTTTAACAATAAATTACCAGTTGCAACAAAGAAATGTCTACCAGAAGCATTATTTAGGATGAAAAGATTGTAATTTTTATATAAAAGAGCAACATGATGGACAACTCTAAGACAAAAATTAAACAAGTATTACATACTTCTAAAAGTTGGTCCAGGGAGTTCCCAGCTGGTCCAGTGCTTAGAACTTGTGTTTCACTGCCATGGCCTGAGTTCAGTTCCCAGTGAGGGCATTACGATCCCGCAAGACACTCAGCACAGCCCAAAAAACCCAAGACTGCTCCAGTGAGATTCAAATTCAAGACTTCCTCTAAACTGCTTCAGCATCCTAAAAGGTTGCCCTTATTCCCTCTAGATCATCCTTTACCGCAACCAATGACTTTCGTAAGCTCGGAGAATGAAGAGGGTGCTTTATCCAGTAGATACTGGAAAGTCAAAGTCAAGCCTAGCCAGATATCCTAATTTGATGTTAACTTAACATTTTTCTCAGGAGGTTCCCAAAATATAAGCTAGGAAGTTCCCCAAATTTAAGTCCTTCCCACTTATCTTAGCCAAACAGAAGTATTCAAACCTACCGAACTGTTCAAAGGTCAGTGTTTAAGTGCCCCCTTTCTGTGATAGTCTTAACACTTAATACAGTATAATCTCTCAATAAGTGTTGATTAAAATATTCAGCATTCATACATCATGAACTGTGGATACTAAAGGACAGTTTCTGTACACAACTGTAAAGTGGAAGAGAAAACCTTAACACTGTAAAATATTATAAGTAATAAAGATTAGGAGGGCTGTGATAGCAGCACACGCAAGTCGAACACACAAACAAAAATCCAAGAAAGTAATTCTGATCCAGTTTATCAGAGATGGCTTAACAAGTAAAAACAGAGATGGAGTTTGAAGGACTAGTATTCTCCAGGAAAATGTCATGAGGAAGGAACAAGGAACTATGTAACATTCATCACACTTAAGACTCCAGTAAGTGATTGGACAATGTCTTGTATACAGATACTGTTCACACCTGAAACTGAATGCTCCAATACTTTAGGTCTCAGCTAATTCATATGAGTATAATCCCATATAAAACCAATTCCGGTAAATGAATTGTAATCTTCTACAGACCAAAACTTTCAACTGTGCTTCTAAAACACAGGAAAACTAATCGTAACTTTGATTTTCCTATCCAAGTTATCCTATCATAAAGATACTGATAAACAAAGTAATCAAGGCCACAAAATGCCCCAAATGAAAAATCTACAAGAATAATCTCCAAGATAAACAAGAATAGCCAACATCTTTATGTTTTCTAATTATTTTACAAGAGTAGTAGTCTAAAGACAGAAGTGCCCAAAAAACACTTTGGGATTAAAACAGTGTTTCAATCCCAAATACCTAACAACAACAGTAAAAGTATAAAAGTCACTGCCACTTCATTAGTCTGTTTCATAAGTCACAGAAAACTGGGGTTTTTTCTGCATTCCCAAGGGTGACACAATCATTAACGGCCCCAACCAACATTTTTCAGAAGCATCTACTTTTTTCCTCCTTGGACTCTCTTTTCCTGCCACAGACAACTAGCCAAACACATCTTTCACGAGTCACTGCTTAGGTACGAGACGTCGTCTCAGGTTCAAATGTCCTCCCCTATTTTAAAACCAATTGATCCTTTTAGACCAGGGATACGTCACCTACTCTATGAAATAGCCCTAGGCATAAATTAATGACTCCGTTAACCAGGTTCCCAAAATACACTGTAGCTTATATTTGTTTAAGCATTCAATTGCCTCATAAAGAATGAAGATAGATACCTGTTTCCCCACTAGACTATAAAACTTGATGACCTTAGTCTTTATTACCTTCCACAGACTAACACCAAGCCACGAACCCAGAAACGACGTGTGAAATACAAGTAAAAAAGTCTGAAATGAAAGTAACTCTTCGAAGCAGTGTTTGATGAAAATTTCAGATTTCAAGTCAGAAATCAAGGAATGCAGTTCCAACTTCCCATACCTCGTCTTTTCTCAAAAGTGCCCCTACTTCCTGTCATTTCTGAATACTCCCTGAAGGGGTACTACAGCCTATTTCCAACATTTTCCTAATTTTGCACACTCTATTTCACAAAACGACCAACTTGTTCAAAAGCTTTCGCCATTATTAACGTGCCTTTCTCTGTTCCACCGAAAATCAGTCTCAAAAGAAAAAAAGCCCCTATTACACTAAAAGTAATAAAGGGTGGAGAAAACTACCAGATTGTATTTCCAAATCATTTCGAACCACCACCAAAAAAAAAAACCAAGGTGTATCTTAGACGCCTGAAGACATACAAATTAACCAAGCTTAGAGAGTAATGAGCCTCAGTTTGACTAAACTCGACTGAGTGCTGCCCGGAAAGCGGCTGCCGTATTTCAGGGCTTTTCTGACCCTCCCCTGCAGAGACTATGCCAACGACAGTTCCGAGAGGTGAGAGAGACTTTGTTCCCACGCCCTTGTCCCCGCTCCCTTACCCAGGAATTATCCTTAGAGAGCTGTTTAAACGAGGCCCCCAGTCAGAGAAGAAAAGCAATGCTGAAGTAGCAGCACCCAAACGCGGAACAAAGCGCCTGTCGGGGGTGTACGAGTAGGACGCCATTACGCGGGGCAGTGGCCTGCGGCTCTGGCGCCGAGCAGTCAACCTGGGGCCCGAAGCGCGAGTTCGGACCCCCAGAAAAGAAACCGGAAGAGGCAGAAACCTAGGAAAACAAAGTCGCAGCAGGTGGGCAGTGGTGAATCTACGTAACAACGGGAAAACCGCTTACCTTCGTGAGTCTTGGCGATCTTCGCCATTTTGTCCACTCGAACACACAGACGGAACTGGCGCTCCCAAGAACTTCCGCTCGTCACCGCTGCCACGGAGAAAAATAGCTGGGGGCCGCTCTCCGCGCAAGCGCCAAGCGGGAGCGCGCGCGGCCGGTGACACGTGACAGAGCAGCCACCTAGGTAGAACAGAGAGGTGCATTGTGGGCGGAGGGAGGAGTCAGGGTTGCTCCCGCAGACGGTTTCCGTGGTAAACCCGAAAAGGACTACGTGAGCCTTAGCGCCCTATAGCGAGTAACTGCCGTGGAGGAAAGCGGATTCCACCAGGGCAGTTAAAAACAGTCGCTGAATCGCTTCTCGGCCTTTTGGCTAAGATCAAGTGTAGTATCTGTTCTTATCAGTTTAATATCTGATACGTCCTCTATCCGAGGACAATATATTAAATGGATTTTTGGAGCTGGTAGTTGGAATAGGAGCTTGCTCCGTCCACTCCACGCATCGACCTGGTATTGCAGTACTTTCAGGAACGGTGCACCCCCCCCCCCCAAAAAAAAAAACAAAAAAACAGTCGCTGAAAGAAACACTGAAGTTTCAGGACTGGAAGAAGCCTGACCTTCAGCCCCCTTTCTCCAAATCCACCAGACGGCGTTTTGAGGCCAAAAACTTTTCTCAGCACGTCTCAGCTGTTGCAGTGCTTAGTTATGTTAACAGTTACAAGTCTCATCCCTCACTCTGTAATTCAAGGTCGCTTTCTTTTTAACTACTTACCATTTGATTAAGAGTTTTGTCTACAATATACATTCCCGATCGCTATTGAAATTCACATAAAGAGGGTAATTTGTTGTTAACCCCATAACTCCCACAAAGTGGGTAAATTGTTGCTAATCTCATTTAAGAAATGATGGGAAAAGGCTAGGACAGGGTTATATGTAAGATTGTCCAAGGTCACACAGTTAAGTTACACAGCAGGAACTCTGCCACTCTTTTCTGAGTTCTTAAAAAAGTCCCGATTGTCAGCACTAACACTAATGAAATGCTTCTGATAATCCTAAATGTCATTCCTAAATCAGGAATTTTTTTTCTCCTAAACATCAGCTGTACAAGCATAACCTTGTCACACTGGCTTTGGACTCTGAAGAACGTTAATTATTTAACAGGGAAATTGGTACTGGAAGCAGCCTAGTAAGGCAGGTAAGGGTCAGGTTATAGACATCACAAAACAACTTACTTTGCTGTGTGACAGACTCAGAATACAAATACTTAGTAGAAACTTAAGTAATAAAAAACTGAGGGGAAAAAAAAAAACTAAGGTGCTTTTTTTCTTTTTTTTTTTTTTTTGGCTGTGTGGGATCTAGTTCCCTGACCAGGGATTGAACCTGGGCCCCTTGCATTGGGAGCACAGAATTTTAGCCACTGGACCACTGGGGAGGTCCCCCAAAGTGACATTTTAATAGCATCAATGAAAAAATCAATTTGATGGGTTAAAGTTTTCAGTTGTTTAATTTAGGTTAAACAATAGTTGGAGGAGGAAGGGGATGAGATAAGAGAAGAACATGTAGATTATTAAGTCAATTGTTGATAAATTCTAGTTCTTGGATTGGCAGAAGGTCCATCAGTTCAGTTCAATTCAGTCGCTCAGTGGTGTCCAACTCTTTGCAACCCCATGAATCACAGCAGTCAGGCCTCCGTGTCCATCACCAATTCCTGGAGTTCACTCAAACTCATGTCCATCGAGTCGGTGATGCCATCCAACCATCTCTTCCTCTGTCATCCCCTTCTCCTCCTGCCCCCAACCCCTCCCAGCATCAGGGTCTTTTCCAATGAGTCAAATATTCGCATGAGGTGGCCAAAGTACTGGAGTTTCAGCTTCAGCATCAGTCCTTCCAGTGACTACCCAGGACTGATCTCCTCTAGGACTGACCAGTTGGATCTCCTTGCAGTCCAAGGGACTCTCAAGAGTCTTCTCCAACACACTTCAAAAGCATCAATTTTTTCGGCGCTCAGCTTTCTTCACAGTCCAACTCTCACATCCATACATGACCACTGGAAAAACCATAGCCTCGACAAGACGGACTTTTGTTGGCAAAGTAATGTCTCTGCTTTTTAATATGCTATCTAGGTTGGTCATAACTTTCCTTCCATAGATATTCCTTAAATGGCTTATAACCTACACATAGATTACATATATTATTTTATATATACAAAATAGCATATTTTAAAGTAAAAAAAAATTAAAAAATAAAGTAAAAGATAAAAAGAATGAGAAATAATGAATTAAGGAAAGGTGTTAAAGAATTCACCCGTGTTGACAAAAATAGCAAGAATGTTGCATTTCTTGATTTATAATTTTTTAAAAGATAAACTCATTTATACAAGACATCACTGTCATGTAAAAAACATATGAAAAGGAAATTCACCAAAATGTTAAGAATGAATGTTTGTGAATGATAAAATTGAGTGATTTTTTTCCTTTATATTAATAATTTTTAGTATTTTCCAGATACTCTGCTATGAGCATGTGTTATTTTTATAAATGGGGGAAAAAAATGAAAAGCATTTGTAAAGTAGGCATCACATGTCCTCTGTCTTTCCCAAGATATAAGCTGTGCCTGCTGGCCACTTTGTATTATGTGCATATTTCTCTAGGTTTCTAGGTATTAAAAGTTACTTTTGTAGGGCAAGGGCATGTATTGGGAAGTGAGATATGAGAGACTTGGTCAAAGATCATTGGAGACTCCCTTCTCCTAATCTAAAAATGAATTGTCTTTTGTGTGTGTGTGTGTGTATAATAAAGTTTTATTAAAGTATAAAGGAGATAGAGAAAGCTTCTGACATAGGCATCAGAAGGGGGCAAAGGAGTACCCCCTTTGCTAGTGTTAGCAATGGAGTTATATACTCTCCAATGAATCCAAAGAATGTCTGGAGGTTGTAAAGACCTCACCAGACCTACTCCCATAATTTACATTTTAAGATAACAGAGTTGGCCAGAAGGTTTAATCCAAAGATTGTCCTCAGGCAGGATACATCCTTGTAAAGACCAGACCTACTCCCATAATTTATGTTTTAAGATAACAGAATTAGCCAGAGGGTTTAATCCAAAGACTGTCATCAGGCAGGATACATTACTGTTATATAATCCTAAGGAATGTAGAGGAAAAAAAGTAAAAAAGTTTGTCCTTTCTTCCTCCTTGAATATCCCAGACCTCTCTCTCCTTGGGGACCCCTAGACTTCTTATCAACCTGCCGAGGAAATGACTCTCATTTCCCCCTTTCCTTTTAGGAGAATTATGTTGCCTAGGGAAAAGGGGCGTCGTTCTCATTCCATAACTGCTTCCGAGCTGACAAGGGGCGTTGTCCCTCAATTGGTGAGGCAACATATTCTCCTAATCCTCATAGTGAGGATGTCTGATCCAGGGGCTCCAAGTAATAGTTGGAGGAGGCTGTGGCACTCATAGGAGCTCGGACAACTATTTGTAAATTAAAAGCTTTTAGACGGTTAGAAAACCCCATTATACAGTTACAGATGTAAGGCAAAATAGTCATTAAACCAAGTTAAAATCAAAATGAAAAGTCACATTATGTCCATAGTTAAGGTACAGAGTATTGCACCAGTCCATTCTAGGGTTGTTAGATGTCATCAGACAAAGAAGAGGCATCACGTGTGATTGTTGTCGAAGGTATTCGCAGACTTGGAGAAAGTCTTTTCCTTGAAGTGGAGATGTCCACCACGGGAAGCCTTCCACTGATGAAGAGGGGAGTGCTTCGCAGACCCAGCAGTTAGACCGATTGTGGAATGCAGCATAGGCGTGAGCCCAGGACAGAAAGGCATTGTCTTGAGGATCAAACGGCAGACTCAGGATTTCTGGAGTCAGCAGAAGTAGGCTCACATAGATTGTCAGGCCCATCTTGTCCTGAAGGATCCCGGACGAGCCCCCAAGATGAAAGGTTGTTTCTGAACGATAAGACGCGGGATTCTTGACCTCCGGAGGAGACGAATTCAATCCGGGGCCAGAGACGAGGCTGGATCGCTCAGAGCTTTTGTGTAATAAAGTTTTATTCAAGTATAAAGGAGATAGAGAAAGCTTCTGACATAGACATCAGAAGGGGGCAAAAGAGTACCCCCCTGAATTGTCTTTTATAAAACAATAACTTGAATTTTTAGACAGTAAGAAATAAGAGTTTTTTGTTTTTTTTTTTTTTAATAACTTGTTGTTTAGTTGCTAAGTCGTGTTTGACGTTTTAGCAACCTCAAGGACTATATCCTGCCAGGCTCCTCTGTCCATGGGGTATCCCAGGCAAGAATACTGGAGTGGATTGCTATTCCCTTGTCCAGGGGACCTTCCAGACCCAGGGATTGAACCTGCATCTTCTGCACTGGCAGGTAGATTATTTACCACTTAGCCACCAGCTAAGTTCCATTTCCAATATTAATAAATATTAATCACATATTAGTTAAAATGGATTTCCTACACATTTTTAATTTCAAAAGTTGGGGGTGGGGGGGGGGGCGTTCCCTGGTGGCTCAGTTGTAAAGAATTCACTTGCCAATGCAGAAGACACAGGTTCAGTCCCTGATCTGGAAAGATCCGACATGCCACAAAGTAACGAAGCCCCTGCAACCACAACTATTGTGCCTGTGCTCCAGAGCCCCAGAGCTGCAACTACTGAAGCCCGAGTGCCCTAGAGCCCATGCACCACAAGAGAAACCACTGCCATGAGAAGCCCATGCACCACAACAAACAGTAGCCCCCACTCGCCACAACCAGAGAAAAACCCATGCAGCAAAGACCCAGAACAGGCAAAAATAATAAATTTTTTTTTTTTTAAATCAAAAGGGCTTTTCTGCCCCTCCCTGCCTATTTATAACCCAAATCATTGAGAGTGATGACATCCAATTAGAAGGAAAATCTATTCTTTATCAGTCTCAAAAAAAATATTGCAAAGTAGCAATTATACATGATTTTTCTAGACAAAAGTGAAAGTTGCTCAGCCGTGTCCAATTCTTTGTGACCCCGTGGACTAGGGACTTCTCTAGAATCCCATGGAATTCTCTAGGCCAGAATACTGGAGTGGGTAGTCTTTCCCTTCTCTAAGGGATCTTCCCAACCTAGGGATCAAACCCAGGTCTCCCACATTGCAGGCGGATTCTTTACCAGCTGAGCCACCAGGGAAGCCCGAGAATACTGCAGTAGGTAGCCTATCCCTTCTCCAGTGGATCTTGCTGACCCAGGAATCAACCCAGGGTCTCCTGCATTGCAGGCAGATTCTTCACCAACTGAGCTATCAGGGAAGCCCTTCTAGACAAAGAATAAGATATAATTTTTCAGAATGTTAAATGCTAGCTGTAACTGCACAAATTACCATAGGAGATAAAGGCCTTGAAGCTCTATGCTGCTTGAAAAGCAGTGACAATTTATCAAGCCCATCTTTTCAGGGATAAAGGGGCTGTCACAGGACAAAGTGACCACAGTCCTGATGTGTAGTGTTGAGCTTTCCAGAAATCTCCTAAATCAAAGGTACATTAGACTCTATGTACCCCAGGCAAAACATCTACTTTTATCTGCCTTTCCGTTATGCCTAAACTTCCAAAACTAGAGCTTTATTCCTGAAAATTTGGGCATTACTCAGCTAAATAACAGATAACCCCAAGATGATGTTCTGAATGTGTTGGTCAATGTGTCTGTCGTGCCTGACTTTCCCTTCCAGCTTCAACTGACCTGACCAAACTCTGTTCAGGGGAACAGCACTGGGTTGTTCTGAAGAGACAGTTACCTGGCCAGCTACCTACAACCTGGCCTGGAATACAGCACAACCTGTCTAAAACTAAGGAAGTTATTGGCTAAGTCAAGATGCCTTCTCTTGGAAATTTTAACTTGAAGTAGTTGCTACTAACAAAATCAGTGGAAACTGTCACTTTGTCTGAAGAATCATGTACTCCTGTTGCTTGAGTCCCCACCACCACCTTGAATCCAGAACCACCTCCAGCTTCAAGCTTCCAAAGAGTCATTCTGTAGATACTATTTTTCTTGCAGTAGCTTGGGTGATCTCTCTTCCTTTCAGCTATACCAGGTCTAACTAGAACTGAAAAGCATATATTAATATATTAGTGGGAATTCATTAACTAGCTTTTTTTTTCTAACTAAAAGTCATCAACCAAGAGCGGTCCTTGATTTGTAGTGGTAAAAGACCTAGATTCAGAGCACACATAAGTAGGTGTCCCAGGTAGCTAGGAGGATTGTGTCTCAGAAGCGTCCAGATGCCTAGAATGCTGTGATGGTCTTCCAATGTGTCAACGTGGCTAAGCTACAGTCCCGGTTACTCATACAAATACTAACCTAGGTGTTGCTATGAAGGCCTTGTGGATGTGCTCAAGTGATATAACTGACTTTAAGTAGATAGTCTTAGATAATCTGGGTGGGTTGTAATTCAATCAGCTGAAAGGTCTTGAGAGCAGAACTGAGACTTCACCGACTAAGAAAATTTCACCTGTGGACTGCAACTTCAGCCTGTGCCAGAGTTCCAGGCTGCCCTTACTGATGGACTGCCCAATAGATTCTGGACTTGTTTATTGGTTGATTCCCACAATTGTGTAAACCAATTCCTTCCAATAAATGTCTTAATAGGTATCTCCTACTGGTATGTATATACAGTTGAACCCTAATTAAAATAAACAAAGGTAAATTTCACCATTCATTTATTGAAAAAATATTTGAAAACCTGTCAATAAATAACCAATAAGGACCTATCATATACCAGACATCACTTTAGATGCTGGGAATACAATGTTGAATAAGACACTGTGCTCACAGAGATCAGAATCTTTGAGGGAAAGAGATTAAAAGTCTGTATTTGGGGACTTCCCTGGCGGTCCAGTGGTTCATACTCCATGCTTCCATGCCCCCACTGCAGGTTCATTGCATGGTGGGAGAACTAAGATCCCACAGGACTCACAGCACAGCCAAAAAAGGAAAAAACCAAAACTGTATGTGTTTGCATGATTTCAGGTACTATCAAATGCTATAAAAAAAATAAGGCAAAGTAAGGGGAGTGGGCAGGGTGGCAGGACAGGATAGGCAGAAAAAGCAAGATGTCTGGGAGGATGACTTCTGAAGAGGTACGTACATGAAATAAGGGAATGAGGACAAGGGGGAAGAGGTATTCCAGACGTGGCAAATGCCAACATGCCAAGGTGAGCATGAACTCGGGGCTTCCAAAAACAGAAAGGTTGGTGAACGGAGTAAAGGGAAGAGTGGTATGAGATGTGGTACCTGACAGAACAACATTGTTGAATGGGTAATTAATACTGAATGAAGCAATCTGAACTGTCTTGCTACCTAATACAGAGACCTGCCACATGATTTTGCCACTGGATTCTCAATGACAGATGCACTGTACAAGGGCAAGAAACCTTGTCATTAATGATTCAGTTTAGGATGGCTATTTTCACTAGCTGAACTAAGAAACTGGCAGAAGGTAGAGGAAGGTGGGATGTCAGGACTAGAGAAATAGAGTTTGTGAAATAGGGTAAGGGATGTTCAGCAGATAAGAGTCACTGGGTCAATGACAGGTAATCTGTTTTAGGCAGGTACCAGAGTCAACCTAGATATGTTGGCAATTTAACGACAGTTGCTATAGAGTACAAAGCTGGCAGTTTTTTGTCACCCAAAGAAACCTACGAGGCAAAGTGTTCTTTCCTAGTGATGGAAGGTACAAGATGCAATAGTGTGTCCTTTACTTTGGAGGGGGTGTCCAGGCATGCCCCTGGACACTACACCCCTAAAACACTGGTTCTCAGCTGGGAGTGACTGTGTCTCCCAGGGATATCTGGCAATGTCTGGAGGTATTTTTGATTGTCACAACCTAATCCTCTTTTACTAGACGGCCCTCCTTCCTATTCCCACCCTCATTTCCTGTACAGCTCTTCCACCTGACACTGACCCAGTGTCACTCCACCCAGGAACTCTCACAGGAGGAGTGAGATATAGATGGCATGCTGTGATACTGCTGTGCTCCTAACATAGCAGAAACATCTGTAACTACTCAAGCCACTACGTATTGTAACTTTTTCTATGTGAGAGCAATTACTGGTGTCTAGAGCATAGGGTACTGCTGAGTCCTATGTTCCACAGGAAGGCTCCCCACAAAACAGAATTTTCTGACCCAGTATGTCAACAGTGCCACCACTGGGACATCCTGCCCTATAAATATAACTAACAAAGCACCTTAATTTTCATTGGATTTATCTCCTGCCCTCTGGAATATGTACGTTTTTCCAAAGCCTTTAGTGTACCTAACATTTTGTGATCATTTAGTCTGACTGACAAGATTAACACAATACCCATCCATATGATGAACTGATATGACTTTCTGCTGTCTGGGTCCTTTAAGACTATATGTATTATGATAGTTATTATGAGAGACCGTATTATGGAAGAAATAACACAATCCAGGAGTCAAACTTAAAATATATACACTTGTGCAGCTCAAGTAAGTGTTTTAAATCCTTGTTAGGGATGGAAAACAACTCTTTTCCTCAAATCAGTACCTACTTATCATGTACTTGAGGTCATGTTAATCTGCTGTAGCTACATCTGGCACAGCAACTGCAACTGGGGCTATTCCTTGGTTTAATGTGTGATAATTCACTGTCATCCGCCAGGGTCTGTGCAGCCTTTTGAAGGGCCAGACTCCAGTTTAGACATGATGGGGCCACAACCTTTGTATTCTTCAGGTCTTTAGACACTAATATCTGCCATACTTCTTAGGCTATGTAAATGTTTCTTATCTGCTATCTTGGCAGAGTGTTCATTAGCCTTCCCCACTATGTTCTTATTCCACAGGCCAAGCAACCAATATGAGGGTTTAGCCAATTTCTAACTATATTCATTCCAATTAAACATTTGGGAACCTGGGAAATGATACTTAGCACTATGAGCCAGACCTGGACCCAGACTCCACTTGTGACCCACTCTAGACTTCCACTCTAACAGGGACCATTATGACAATTTGGGTATAAATGTCAACTTGTAGTGTCCATAGGACTCAAAACATTTGGTTCTTCTACTTTCCCCAATGTACACTTACCAGAGCAAATGCTAGGGGTCTTTGAAGAAGTACTAGAGGATTCTTTAGCACCATGGTGTTATATGGTCCCACTTCCTGGGGATCTGTTTCAATCAAATAGTCTGAAATTAGAGTTCTACATCTGAAAGCTAGCTCATGCACAGAAACTATTAAAGGATCAATTTTAAAAAAATTTACTGGAATAGCTGCCTTCAGCCTCCTGAAGAAATCCACCCTTGATTTCTCTTGGTTGTATAGAGTAAGCAACATCCTTGTAGGCTGCCCATCAATCTTGCCTCTGAGGACAGCTGGTTGGATTAACTGTCTCTGTATCTTTTCTCAGGGCAGGAGCCCCCATGCAGCCATTTTGACCCTGGGCTAACTACAATTGTACCCACCTTGCTTCTGAGGGTTAAACATCACCACTTGGCCTCTATTTTGGGATCCTATCATCACCATTGCTCACATGGAAGTCAGCTATGTAACTTTTTCTGCTGCCATCACCTAAGGCCCGTAAAGGACAGTCACCATGAGAAACAGGGCTGTGTTGAACCATACTGGAGTCTGAGGCAAAAGGAAAAATCAGTAATATTGATCCTGTCCTTATTGAAAATTCTGACATCTTGTTCATCTTGGATTTTTCTGCACTAATATTTAAATATCATTAAAATATTATTTACTTGGTTACTGAGCTTTTTGGCACCCCCTTACATTTTGAACCTGAGTCAAGTACCTCACTCCCTTCACCTCAGTCCTTTCCAGTGATGCTGGTGCCCCTTTCACATTCCTTCTTGCATTAGTAAAGTGTCCTCTGAGCCTTCCTGTGGAGCAGTTTTCTGGCCTTAGTGTAAAATACCTACTCTAGCACACTCACTTCTCTGAGCCTTCTGATCCCTTCTTCCACCATGTTCCACAATAATTCAGCCATTTCTACACCACTTAATGGGAGCCATCCTAGCAGAATGCTAGCACTGCCTCCCCAGATCCTAGTCGGAGTATTCCATATTATGGGATAGTATTACCATATCCATCAGTTCAGTTGAGTCACTCAATAATATCCAACTCTTTGCAACCCCATGGACTGCAGCATGCCAGGCTTCCCTGTCTATCATCTCCCAGAGCTTGCTCAAACTCATGTCTATTGAGTTGGTGATGCCATCCCACCATCTCATCCTCTGTCATCCCCTTCTCCTCCCACCTTCAGTGTTTCCCAGCATCCGGGTCTTTTCCAATGAGTTAGTTCTTCTCATCAGGTGGCCAAAGTATTGGAGTTTCAGCTTCAGCATTACCCCTTCCAATGAATATTCAGGACTGATTTCCCTTAGGATGGACTGGTTGGATCTCCTTGCAGTCCAAGGGACTCTCAAGAGTCTTCTCCAACACCACACTTCAAAAGCATCAATTCTTTGGCGCTCAGTTTTCTTTACTGTCCAACTCTCACATCCATATATGACTACCAGAAAAACCATAGCTTTGACTAGATGGACCTTTGTTGGCAAAGTAATGTTTCTGCTTCTTAATATGCTGTTTAGGTTGGTCATAGCTTTTCTTCCAAAGAGCAAGCAGCTTTTAATTTCATGGCTGCAGTCATGATCTGTGGTAAACCCTATCCGTTACATTCTGCTACCCAGCCCTAACCCTTGATCTAAGACCCCTCAGAATTTGGTTATTTATGTCATCTTCTACCTCCTGGTGGTATATACTGGCTATGTCCTTTGATTATTTGAGGTGTCCCTTTCCTCCCATAGCAGGCCCAGCATTTCCCTCATCAGGTGATGTATGACTTAACCCAGTTATTGGTGTGTTGTCTAGGAAGGAAAGGGAGGGTAGCAGCTGACTTCTAATAAGTCAACAGTTTTTGTATCTTCCTCAAGCAACAGGGAGCACTACCTTTTTTACAGGATTAGACCACTTCCATAGGCCCAAAGGATTCAGGGGAATCTAGGATTTCAAGTTGCCTGAGGGCACTGACCCAGAAGTTCTGGCTCAGTTTCTTAGGACTGAAATCCTTCCCAATTAGGGCCCTCGCCTTGTATAAAATACATGTTGAGACTGAGTGTTTTGTCCACTTTTAGAGCTCTGCTATTCTTATTTAGTCTCAGACCTGACATCAGCCTTTTTGGCTCTCTGGTTGGAGACAGAGACAATGACACTCTCTCTATATATTACCAAAAAATGATGCCCTCCAGCCTTAACGCTGAACTTCTTCTTAGTGACTAACCTCAGCCTTTCAGTGTCTGTCTCCCAATATCTCAACAGGAGCTGTTAGTGCTTTACCTACCACCAGTGAGAGGGTCCTCATTACCAGCCAGACTGAGGTGATCCAGATTTGAAAAGTCCCATTTTAGAGTCTGCTTTCTTGGATCACAGGTGGGGTTCCCTATGAAGCCGACTCTGAGATGGAAACTGGGAGAAGGAATCAGAACTGGGCAGGAGAAGCTGAACTACCACCCAGTTGCAACAAAGACTTCAATTATATGGGGAACTCTGGAGATGGGATGGCCTTTGAGAGTTGTTCTAAACTGGGGCAAGGAATTGGGCCTTTATTTTTTTTTTTCAGTCTGCTGTCATTTTACTTATTTATTTTTTCATTTTTTTTTTATTAACTGGAGGCTAATTACTTTACAATATTGTAGTGGTTTTTGCCACACATTGACATGAATCAGCCATGGATTTACATGTGTTCCCCATCCTGAAACCTCCTCCCACCTCCCTCCCCATCCCATCCCCTCTGGGTCTTCCCAGTGCACCAGCCCTGAGCACTTGTCTCATGCATCCAACCTGGGCTGGTGATCTGTTTCACACTTGATAATATACATGTTTCGATGCTGTTCTCTCAGATCATCCCACCCTCACCTTCTCCCACCGAATCCAAAAGACTGTTCTGGACACCTGTGTCTCTTTTTCTGTCTTGCATATAGGGTTATCGTTACCATCTTTCTAAATTCCATATATATGGGTTAGTATACTGTATTGGTCTTTATCTTTCTGGCTTACTTCACTCTGTATAATGGGCTCCAGTTTCATCCATCTCATTAGAACTGATTCAAATGTATTCTTTTTAACGGCTGAGTAATATTCCATGGTGTATATGTACCACAGCTTTCTTATCCATTTGTCTGCTGATGGGCATCTAGGTTGCTTCCGTGTCCTGGCTATTATAAACAGTGCTGCGATGAACATTGGGGTACATGTGTCTCTTTCAGATCTGCTTTCCTCAGTGTGTATGCCCAGAAGTGGGATTCCTGGGTCATATGGTAGTTCTATTTTCAGTTTTTTAAGGAATCTCCACACTGTTCTCCATAGTGGCTGTACTAGTTTGCATTCCCACCAACAGTGTAAGAGGGTTCCCTTTTCTCCACACCCTCTCCAGCATTTATTGCTTGTAGACTTTTGGATAGCAGTCATTCTGACTGGCGTGTAATGGTACCTCATTGTGGTTTTGATTTGTATTTCTCTGATAATGAGTGATGTTGAGCATCTTTTCATGTGTTTGTTAGCCATCTGTATGTCTTCTTTGGAGAAATGTCTGTTTAGTTCTTTGGCCCATTTTTTGATTGGGTCATTTATTTTTCTGGAATTGAGCTGCAGGAGTTGCTTGTATATTTTTGAGATTAATCCTTTGCCTGTTGCTTTGTTTGCTATTATTTTCTCCCATTCTGAAGGCTGTCTTTTCACGAGTTGGACCTTTCTACTCCCAAATCAACATGACTTTGGATGTGTTTCCCCAAGCAAAGGGCATGACCTTGGAAGATTCAGCTCTCTTTTAACTACAAGCAATACCCCCAGAGCTGTCACCAAAAGAACTCCCAACAGCTCTAGTTATGAAGGGAGAGAGAAAGGAGTCTAGGTAGCCTATAGCATCCACTACAAGCAAACATGTCTTCCATGAAATAACAATAATGCAGCCAGACAGAGGATGACATTATACTCTAAGAACATGAGGCTCAAAGAAGCATGAGCTTTCACAAAAACATGAATAAATAATAATCTGAAAGCAGCAGTGAGGAGTGAGGGAGACAACAGTCCTAGATTGGGATTGGTCACCAGAAAGACCAAACCGTAATTAGAAGCTTAAAATTTTCTGCCATCCAACTCCTCACTTCTCCAAAGAGGGCAGAGGGGCTGGAAATGGAGTTAACTGATCATGCCCTTGTGACTAAGCCTCCACAAAATTCCGATAGTATGAGATTCAGAGAGGTTCCAGGTTGGCAAACACATCCAGACTAGGAAGGTGGCACACACCAGCTCTGTGAGGACAGAGTCTCTTGTGCTCGAGACCCTCTGGGACCTCACTCTATGTGTCTCTTCATCTGTATCCTTTATCATAGCCTTTAACAAACTGGTTATTGCATTTCCCTGAGTTCTATGAGCCTCTCAAAAAAAGTAATCGATTCCAAGTAGAGAGTTATGGGAACCTCTGATTTGTAGCCAAATGGGACAGAAGTTGTGGGTGACCCTGGGGACCCACTGCTTGTCACGGGCATCTAAGGCAGGGCGGGCACAGCCTTGCAGGAGTGAGCCCTTGGCCTGTGGGCCCAGCACTGACTCCAGGTACACGGCGAGAACTGAGCTAAGCTGTAAGACACGCAGCTGGCGTGACACAGTCACCCGGCGTGGGAAAAACCTCCACATGTCTGGGGACAAGAAGTGAAGTGTTTTGTGTGAGTAGCAAAGGAGACACACAGGAGAAATACATAGGAGGGGAATTGAGTTTCTCTAATTCACTATGTGTTGACTTTCCCTCTGGTGACAGTGTCTTTTGATGCACAAACTTAACTTTGATGAAATTCAGTCTACCTTTTTTTTTCTTCTGTTGCTTGAGCATTTGGTGTCATATCCAATAAATCACTACCAAATCTAATATCATGAATAATTTAGTTCTGATTCCAAAAAACAATGTATATTATAAATTATTCAAAAGATATAAAGTGAAAAGTAAAATGTCACGTCTCATTCCCTAAAGGTTAAGCATGATTTATGCACTCATTGATTAATATTATGCATATACAAACACACTCAGTATATGTATAATTTAATTTTTACACCAGACTCTTGAAGGGAAGACTGTTTAAGAAGCGGGATATTGGCAGAAATTACTCTAAATTCACAAATTATTCCAAAAAGGAAAGAGTTTAAACATAAAGATGTTAATATGAAAAATCAAACTTTAAAAAAGTCAAAACATGACAGAAGGGTTCCAAAGAAAATTAAGTTGGGAGTTTCGGGGCCAGTGAATACACGGGACTGGGAAGAGTGGCACTCTCAGAGATGGATGCTTCAAGCCCCTGCCCACATACCTTGCCCCACGCACTTCTTTCACCTGACTTCATAGTCCCAAGTTATATCCTTCTATATATAAACTGATAATCTAAGGATATACTGAGTGAACTGAAGGTCGGGAATGTGGAAAGTGCACTATAAGACGACTGCCTTATCTCTGCACACATCATAAAGGCCGTATCAATAAACGGTCTGAAGCATGGCTGACCCTTCCATTGCTGCGTGGGCTTTTCTCTAGTTGTCCTGCGTGCACTTCTCATTGCGGAGGCTTCTCTTGTGCAGCTACAGGCTCCAGGGCCTTTGGGCTTCACTAGTTGTGACCTGAAGGCTCAACAGTTGTAGTGCAGAGCTTTAGTTGCTCTGAGGCATGTAGGATCTTACCAGATCAGGATCGAACCCATATGTCCTGCATTGGCAGGCAGATTCTTAAACACTGAACCACCAGGGAAGCCCCAAAAGTTGATTTATTATTAAATTCTCAGAGCTGTGCAGCTAGTTGTGTTATTTTTCTGTTTGGGAATCTCTGTTTTTCCCAACATGGTGTATGTGTACTCATCTATTCTTAAATTGAATACCATGTAATTTACTTCTTATAAATAGGTGAAACCAAAACATGTAATCAAGCAGTAAAACATTCTCTGAACAGATACTATGATCCAATTCTTTTATTTTTTCCCCTCAAGAGTGGAAAATAGACTTCTACATAAGAAAGGTATGGTAATATTTTAAAATTAAAGTTGTAACAGTATCAGGACACTGCCCAAAGAGTAAATCAAGTGCATAATTACATTTTATTAGTTAAATCAACGATTGTCTACTGAATTCCAATTTATTAAATCTATTGTGTCGTCTTAAATAAAACTGCTAAAAGTTAATCAACAAAGAATCATCTTGTAGCTATGTAACTTTTAAGCTATGCAGCTTTTTAAAAATACTAATTACCAATTTTAAGTGCTGCCAACTATAGCAACTTTAACAGGTACTTTTGTTTGTTCATGTAATTATTTTATTGTGCTTTGCATTTCCAAGCAGTTTTCCCATATGTGGTTGGCATTTTGGAACCTGGATTTCAAGTAGATTTCCAACATTCCCCAAAATGATAAATCTGTCTACTATGTCTAAACTGTGTAAGCAACATGGCTTATGCCACAACAGCTTTCTTTCCTTGGGAGTGCTAAATTTCACTTTGGGAGTGAAATTTAGCACTCAGGTAGAGGGTGCCCATGTGGTCAGCCCCCAGTAAAAGTCCTGACACTGCACTGAGTCTCTGATTCTCAGCTTCTCTCAGTTCAGTTCAGTCGCTCAGTCGTGTCTGACTCTGTGACCCCACAGACTGTAGCACGCCAGGCCTCCCTGTCCATCACCAACTGCCGGAGCTTACTCAAACTCATGTCCATTGAGTCGGTGATGCCATCCAACCATCTCATCCTGTCATCCCCTTCTCTTCCCACCTTCAATCTTTCCCAGTATCAGGGTCTTTACAAATAAGTCAGCTCTCCGCATGAGGTGGCCAAAGTATTGGAGTTTCAGCTTCAGCATCAGTCCTTCCAATGAACATCCAGGACTGATCTCCTTTAGGATGGACTGGTTGGATCTCCTTGCAGTCCAAGGGACTCTCAAGAGTCTTCTCCAACACCACAGTTCAAAAGCATCAAGTAATTGGCAACATTTCACACATGTTGTCAGAAATTGTATCACCTTAATTCTCCAATCTCTGTTTAACAATGTCTTTATATTAAATTTCCTGTCAAAGATAACTGGTATAATTTTCCTGATTGGTTCCTAACACAACCATATCAGTAAGGACAAACTGTCCAGTTAATTCCCTTTTACAGTCAGTTTTTATTGGAAACTAACACCTATAATTACACTAATCTCTCATGCAGTAATTCAGTTCCTGACTCAGTCAAGGAAGATGTTCTTTCAACCAAAATTTTCACAAAGATAATCCCTGTAAGAGATCATTGAGAGTGCTGGGAAGATTATGCTGTTGATAAAAAAGGTCCCAATAAAGAGATTACGTTAACTTTGAAACCTTGTTTTATTTCAGGAAACAAATATTTACGAGTGATGTTTAAAAATTTAAAAGTCTTAATCTGTGGTTAAAATTCATCCTGTATTTGTTTTGACCAAAGGGTTGATTTAAAACAGTGTTAATATGCAGATGACAACACCTTTATGGCAGAAAGTGAAGAGGAACTAAAGAGCCTCTTGAAAGTGAAAGAGGAGAGTGAAAAAGTTGGCTTAAAGCTGAACATTCAGAAAACAAAGATCATGGCATCCGGTCCCATCACTTCATGGCAAATAGATGGGGAGACAGTGGAAACAGTGGCTGACTTTATTTTTCTGGGCTCCAAAATCACTGTGGATGGTGATTGTAGCCATGAAATTAAAAGACGCTTACTCCTTGGAAGGAAAGTTATGACCAACCTAGATAGCATGTTAGAAAGCAGAGACATTACTTTGCCAACAAAGGTCCGTCTAATCAAGGCTATGGTTTTTCCAGTGGTCATGTATGGATGTGAGAGTTGGAAAATAAAGAAAGCTGAGTGTCAAAGAATTGATGCTTTTGAACTGTGGTGTTGGAGAAGACTCTTGCGAGTCCCTTGGACTGCAAGGAGATCCAACCAGTCCATCCTAAAGGAGATCAGTCCTGGGTGTTCATTGGAGGGACTGATGTTGAAGCTGAAACTCCAATACTTTGGCCACCTGATGCAGAGAGCTGACTCATTTGAAAAGACCCTGATGTTGGGAAAGATTGAGGGCAGGAGAAGGGGACAGACAGAGGATGAGACAGCTGGATGGCATCACTGACACAATGGACATGGGTTTGGGTGGACTCTGGGAGTTGGTGATGGACAGGGAGGCCTGGCGTGCTGCGGCGGTTCATGGGGTAGCAAAGAGTCGGACACGACTGAGTGACTGAACTGAACTGAATACAAAGTCATAGCCATGCCTATTTATCTGAAGCCTTTATGGTTCTGTTCAATCTATATTAAGGGTCCTGAAGGGAGCAAAAAAATCAAAGTATATTTCTACATAGAAGTCAATCAGGAAAATGTCACTTGTAAAGATTATATGAAAGGCAGAAATTAAATATACCCATATGACAGCAAGACATAGAAGCAACCAAAATGTCCATCGACTGAGGAATGGATAAAGAAGATGTGGTACATATATACAAAGGAATATTAGTGAGTTATTAAAAAGAATAAAATACTGCTATTTGCAGCAATATGGATGGACCTAGAGTGAAGTAAGTCAGAGAAGAAATACCATTGTATGGCATCCCTTATATGTGTAATCTAAAAAGAAATGATACAAATGAAGTTGCTTACAAAACAGAAACAGACAAAGACTTTGAGAATGAGCTTATGGTTATGGGGAGGTGGGGGGAAGGAGGGGGAAAGGATAGTTAGGGAGTTTGGGATGGGCTTGTACACTGTGCTATATTTTAAATGGATAACCAACAAGGATTTACTGTATAGAAAATGGAATTCAGCTTAACATTATGTGGCAGCCTGGATGGGAGGGAAGTTTAGGGGAGAATGGATACATGTATATGTATGGCTCAGTCCCTTAATTATTCACCTGAAAGTATCACAAAACTGTTAACCAGGTATACTCCAATACAAAATAAAAAGTTAAAAAATAAACACACACATGTATATATACGTGTGTGTGTACAGATACAGAAAGAATACACAGAGACTTCAAACATCCAGAAAAACTAGATACAATACTATTACAAATTCCTAATTACACTTATCCAGTCCAATAATTATCAACAAATGATCAATTTTGTTTTATATACTCTATTCCTCTACCCTCACTGGATCATTTTAAAGTAAAACACAAACATATTTTACCTCTAATCTTCAGTATGAATCTTTACTAAGGTAGGTATTTCAGTTGAATTTCCCAGTTTTGTATGTTTTTTTAATATTTGGTTTGTTCAAAACAAAATGTAAATAATGCCTCTTAAATCTTATAAATCTACAACAGTCCCCCTACCCCCAATCTTATTTGACATTTATTTGTTGAAGAAATTGGGTCAATTGTCCTACAGAATTTCCCATATTCCATATTGGCAGATTGTATTCCTTTGGTGTCATTTAACATGTTCTTCTATCCCTGGTTTAAGCTGGCATATCCACAAGCTTGACCAGATTCAGCTTCAATTATTTTGGTGGTAACATTCAATAGGTGGTGGTGTATCAGATATATTTTTGGCAGCATAGGTGGTCTGAATTCTGAATTACTGCTTCCCACAGATCTCTGCTGAGTTTTAACATACTACAGATCTTTTCCTATTGTTGAAACAGATTTTTTCCCCCCTATAATATATGGAAGCACTATCATCTACTAAAACTGAACCAGAGTTTATCACCTTTAAGTTTCTGACATATAACTCTATCCTTTGCTAAGAACTCAGATGAGTACCATACACTGTCAACTGTCACAAAGATTCCTTTATTTGCCTTAAACAAAATCTTGGGGGAAGAGCAGGGGAGGGAGAACGATTCAATTGAATGAGCCAATTCAGTAGATATTTTCTTATGTCTGAGAAGAGTTCTATGAGAAATGTTTGGTGAATTTAACAAAAGAAACCCTTCTATTAAGTTCACAAGTAAATCATGTATTATGTCGAAAAATACATTTAATAGGCCATTTAGGAAGATCCCCTGGATAAGGAAATAGCAACCCACTCCAGTATTCTTCCCTGGAGAACCCCATGGGCAGAAGAGCCTGGTAGGCTACAGGGTTGCCAAGAGTCAGACACGACTGAACGACTTCACTTTCACTTTAGTTAACAAAGGGCTTCCGAAGTAGCTCTAGTGGTAAAGAACCCACCTACCAATGTAGGAAATGTAAGAGACGTGGGTTTGATCCCTGGGTCAGGAAGATCCCCTGGAGGAGGGCACAGCAAACTATTCTAGTATATTCTTGCCTGGAGAATCCCATACAGGAAGCTGGTGGGCTATGGCCCACAGGGTCACAGAATTGGACATGACTGAAACAACTTAGCACGCGCACACAGACTAGTCAACAATTTTGTAGGATGCAGCAATAGAACCACCTCAATCAACAATTACATCCCGTGTTGAACTCAAAACTGCTTGACATACTCTGTAGCTGGGGATTTGAATTCACACCACAAAGCATCCAGTAAGGGGTAACTGCAAGGAAGGACCTACAAGACTTTCTAGAACTAACACCAAAAAAAAATAAAAAACACATGTCCTTTTCATCAGAGGGGACTAGAATGCAAAAGCAGAAAGTCAAAAGATATCTGCAGTAACAGGCAAGTTTGATGTTGGAGTACAAAATGAAGCAGGGCAAAGGCTAACAGAGTTTTGCAAGAGAATGCACTGGTCAGAGCAAACACCCTCTTCCAACAACACAAGAGACGACTCTACACATGGACATCACCAGATGGTCAATACTGAAATCAGATTGATTAAAGTCTTTACAGTTGAAGATGGAGACACTCTATACAGCCAGCAAAAACAAGACTGGGAGCTGACTGTGGCTCAGATCATGAACTCCTAATCACCAAAGTCAGACTTTACTTGAAGAAAGTGGGGAAACCCACTAGGCCATTCAGGTATGACCTACATCAAATCCCTTACAATTATACAGTAGAAGTAACAAGCAGATTCAAGGGATTAGGTCTGATAGAGTGCCTGAAGAATTATGGACGGAGGTTCGTGACATTGTATAGGAGGCAGTGATCAAGACCATCCCCAAGAAAAAGAAAGGCAAAATGGTTGTCTGAGGAGGCCTTACAAATAGCTGAGAAAAGAAGAGAAGCGAAAGGCAAAGGAGAAAAGGAAAGATATAGCCATTTGAATGCGGAGTTCCAAAGAATAGCAAGGACAGATAAGAACGCCTTCCTAAGTGATCAATGCAAAGAAATAGAGGAAAACAATAGAATGCAAAAGACGAGATCTCTTCAAGAAAATTAGAGATACCAAGGGAACTTTTCACACAAAGATGGGCACAATAAAGGACAGAAATGGTATGGACCTAATAGAAGCAGAATGAGCTTCCCTGGTGGATCAGACGGTAAAGCGTCTGCCTACAATGCGGGAGACCCAGGTTCAATTCCTGGGTCGGGAAGATCTCCTGGAGAAGGAAATGGCAACCCACTCCAGTATTCGTGCCTGGAAAATCCCATGGATGGAGAAACCTGGTAGGCTATAGTCCATGGGGTCGCAAAGAGTCGGACATGACTGAGCAACTTCATATCATATCATATCATCTATCATATCAATAGAAGCAGAAGATATTAAGAGGGGGCAAGAATACACAGAAGAATTATACAAAAAAGATATTAATGACTCAGATAACCACAATGGTGTGATCACTCACCTAGAGCCAGACATCCTGGAGTGTGAAGTCAAGTGGGCCTTAGAAAACACCACTATGAACAAAAATAGCAGAGGCAATGGAATTCCAGCTGAGTTATTTCAAATCATCTTTTAAGATGATCCTGTTAAAGTGCTGCACTCAATATCCCAGCAAATTTGGAAAATTCAGCAAGGGCCACAGGACTGAAAAGGTCAGTTTTCATTCTAATCCCAAAGAAAGGCATTGCCAAAGAATGTCCAAACTACTGCACAATTGCACTCATTTCACATGCTAGGAAAGTAATGCTCAAAATTCTCCAAGCTAGGCTTCAACAATATGTGAACCGAGAACCCAGATGTTCAAGCTGGACTTAGAAAAGGCAGAGGAACCAAAGATCAAATTGCCAACATCTGGGGGATCATAGAAAAAGCTAGAGAATTCCAGAAAAATATCTACTTCTGCTTCACTGACTACAATAAAGCCTAAGACTGTGCAGATTACAACAAAGTGTGGAAAATTCTCAAAGAGATGGGAGTACCTGACCACCTTATCTGCCTCCTGAGAAACCTATATGCAGGTCAAGAAGCAAGAGTTAGAACTGGACACAGAACAACAGACTGGTTCCAAATTGGGAAAGGAGTATGTCAAGGCTGAATATTGTCAACCTGCTTATTTAACTTACGGGCAGAGTACATCATGCAAAATGCCGGGCTAGATGCAGCATAAGCTGGAATCAAGATTGCTGGGAGAAATATCAGTAACGTCAGCAATGCAGATGACACTTATGGCAGAAAGCGAAGAGGAACTAAAGTCTCTTGATGAAAGTGAAAGTGGAGAGTGAAAAAGCTGGCTTAAAAGTCAACATTAAGAAAACTAAGATCATGGCATCCGGTCCCATTTCAGTTCAGTTCAGTCGCTCAGTCATGTCTGACTCTTTGCGACCCCATGAATTGCAGCATCCAGTCCCATTACTCCTTGGCAAATAGATAAGGAAGCATTGGAAACAGTGACAGAATTTCTTTTCCTGGGCTTCAAAATCACTGCAGATGATGATTACAGTCATGATATTAAAAGATGCTTGCTCCTTGAAAGAGAAGTTATGAACAACTTAGACAGCATATTAAAAAGCAGAGACATTACTTTGCCAACAAAGGTCCATCTAGTCAAAGCTATGATTTTTCCAGAAGTCATGTATAGGTGTGAGGGTTGGACCATAAAGAAGGCTGAGTGCCAAAGAATTGCTGCTTTTGAACTGAGTATTGGAGAAGACTCTTGAAAGTCCCTTGCACTGCAAGATCAAACTAGTCAATCCTAAAGGAAATCAACCCTGAATATTCACTGGAGGGACTGATGCTGAAGCTGAAACTCCAATACTTTGAAATCCTGATGCGAAGAGCCAACTCATTAGAAAAGACCCTGATGCTGGGAAAGACTGAAGGCAGGAGGAAAAGGGGATGACAGAGAACGGGATGACAGAGGATGAGATGGTTGGATGGCATCACTGACTCAATGGACATGACTCTGCTCAAGCTCCAGGAGATGGTGAAGGACACGGAGGCCTGGCGTGCTGCAGGCCATGGTGTCCGCAGAGTCAGACAACTGAGCGACTGAACAACAACAGCTGCAATGAAGAAAGCAAGAGTAGAAAATAATAATCATACAGATACACAAAAGCTGGAATATTTGTTAATGTAAATCAGATCAAGTCATCTCAAGTGACTTCCCTTTACACTTAGAATAAAATCCAAAGATGGCACCACGGCCTCCCAGATACTATGAAAAAGCCCTACCTCTGACCTCATTTCCTACCACTCTCATCCTGACTGACTAATACAAAGCCCTTGCTTCTCATAAAACAGGCAAGACTGTTTCTGAGGCCTTTGCACTTGCTGTTCCTTTCCCAAATATTCACATAGTTCACCTCCTCATTTCATTTAGGCCTGTTCATTATCACCTTCTCAGAGGCCCACCTGACCATCTTATATAAAACAGCACCCCACTTTAGCCCTCTCCATCTGCTTTTCATACTTTTTCCTACAGCATATGATTATCTGACGCTGTTTTAATTGAATGAAAATTTATTTCCCCTACTCTAGATTATAAGCTCTATGATAGTAGACTTTTGTTCATTTATCCTGCACCTAAAACAGCGCAGAGTGAGTGGTCAATAAATATTTATTTCATTTAGTCAGCTACAATTTCTCAAAACTGTGTGCACTTAAATATTGACAGTATGGCTACCCTCACTTTACAGTTTACAAGAAACTACGGCATATAAAAGTTTAAAAAGGACCTAAGAACAAAGCGAGTACAAATGTCAAGACTTGATGAATGATTCCTGAAATGGGTGAATGGACGCAAAATCCGGTTTGTATGTGCTGAGGGAAACCCAAACCATACATGAACACCAGTTAAAATGTTGGCCACACAGAAAGAAGACAAACAGAACCAAGTCTCTTCTCTAAGGCCATAACCTTATTATATTGCCCTCATAACAACCTCACGGCGTAAGGACAGCAGGTACGTTCATTAACAGCTAGACTGACGCCACACTTCGCAGCCGGCAGGGGTGGCAGGTCCAGCCCAGCACTCACCGGTTCGTACAGTTACATAATCGATACTCAGAACCTCGGGCTTTCTCCCGCCCCTGGGCTGGGCTCACGTGGCGGGCCTCGCGACCGGAAGCTGCCTCAAGCGAACCACGGCGGTTGGTGAATCAGGAACAGTTCCCGAGCTGGAGCAAGGGTGAGCGGTCACGGTGATGCTTACGTCAGAGCGCGGAGGGAACTAAAGACCCGCCGGCCTAGAGGGATTCGTCCACGCGGCTCTGCGGTCCCTCTGATTGGCCGGCAGGATGACGTAGCCCGTTTACAGTGGGCTCTGCGGCACTGGCAGTGTGCGTCAGCTCTGCGCAATCGAAGAGAGGAAAATGGGGCGTGCCTGACCGCCCAGGGGGCCCGCTGATTGGCTGGAGGGCGGCGGCGCCTAGCCCGGGCCGCCGGAGGAGGGCGGTGCCGTGGGCCTGGTCCGGGTTTACTGGCGACCGGCTTCAGTGAGATGATCATGGCAGCTCGGACAGGTCAAAGAGCCCTTAAAAAGGTGGTCTCGGGATGGCGTCCGAAGTCGGCGGCAGCCGCCAGAGCCCCGGCTCCAGCGCAGGTGCCTGCGAGGAATGTCAGGTAATGAACAACAGGGGCGCCGCAGCGAGGGTAATTTCTCCCTCCCCACGGCTTGCTGAGCAAGGGGACCCACGATATCTGCGGTGAGGCAGGCGGATCGGATGCGTTTCCGCGTCTGTGTAGACAAAGGGCCTACTGCCTTCGGCAAGTGACGAACTCAGGCCCCCTCGGCCGGAGGGTCGCCAGCCTGTCCAGGCCGCCCCGTCTTGTGTTCGTGGTTCCCAGCCCTCGCGAGAGGCGGTGAATCATTCCGCTCAGCGACTTGGAAGCCGCTGATGAAGCCACTGGATGGGAGGGGTGGGGTGCCTTTGCGCTCTTCCGGTCTCCTCCCCTACGGCTTACTGCTGCTGTTCTCCGGAAGTTCTAACTGCGGCGCAGGAGTTGGGGGTTGATGGACGTGGGGCTTTGTGGCCTGTCAGTGAGTCCCCTTTTGTTCCTCCAGAGTGTCCGGTGGCCAGAGGTGCTTTCCCCAGTTTCTGGTAGCGGTCTTTGCCCACCCCCGCCCCCACTTTGGTGCTAGCTAAACTAAACCGAAGTCGAAGTATGGGACTTGGATTTTTTTCCCCCTGCCTTTAAGGTAGCAGTCCTGTAACCTTGAGTCAGAGTCTGCCTTCGATTTTCCAGGTTGGTTCTTTTTTGGTAGGTAGTGGAAGAGGAGACCTGAAATTTTCCATATTTCCACCAGTTTCCTTTTATTAATGACACTTCAATAAATTATGCTCGAAAATTTAAAGATAACTTTTAAAATTAACTTAGTTGTAATCTGTACGGGATGGAGGGAGAAAGCACAAATCTGGTTGAGCTCCTTCCAGGACATTTAGAGTCAACGAATTTTTTAAAATATCAACAACCCAATGAACTCTAAATCCTGTTAGACATTTTTTGGTCGAAACTGAAATAAAATCATCTCATATCCTTCACCCTTGCTTTAGGAAATAGCTTTAAAAAGTTCCAAGCAGAACACTGTATCATACTTTAGAGCTGCTTGTATTGCTCTTATAAAATGCTGGCTGTTACGTTTGAGAAAAAAAAATTGCTTTAGTGATCAAATTAAGATTTAAATTTCAGTGTAAATATTTACTGTTTATGATAATGAAAAGGGAGATAATTTATGAGTTCATTGCAAGGCTGATTCTGGCCTTTATTATAATACAGTATTTAGGATGTAGCACTGGGCTTCCATGGTGGCTTAGAGGGTAAAGCGTCTGCCTGCAATGTGGGAGACCTTGGTTCGATCCCTGGGTTGGGAAGATCCCGTCGAGAAGGAAATAGTAACCCATTCTAGTATTCTTGCCTGGAGAATCCCACAGATGGAGGAGCCCGGTAGGCTACTGTCCACAGGGTCGCAAAGAGTTGGACACGACTGAGTGACTTCACTTCACTTCAGTTCACTGGAAGTTTAGTGACCAAAAGTCTGTCCTCCTTTTGTTCAGTTTTCATTCCATGGTTTAAACATGTGTATGGCTGTAAGGTTCTCATATTGTGGTTGAAGATATACTGTTCTTGATAAAGTATGAAGATGGATGTGCTGTCCAGGGCATTGTAACCGTAATATGCAAACTGATCAGAAAACTCCTATTGTGCTCAGTCCTGTCCGACTGTATGTGACCCCCATGGATTGTCACTTGGTCATTTTGCCTCCACCCACATAGCATGTTACATCTCACCTCCATCTCTAGTTCACTGTTGCCTTCTCTCTCATTCTGCTCTTTTTTGTACTAGTCATTGCTGTTCTGTCACTAAGTCATGTCCAACTCTTTGCAACCTCATGAACTGTAGCACGCCAGGCTCCTCTGTCCCCCACCGTCTCCTGAAGTTTGCTCACACTCATGTCCATTGAGTCAGTGATGCTATCTAACCATCTCATCCTCTGCTGCCCTCTTCTCTTTTTCGCAGTCAATCCCTTCCAGCATCAGGGTCTCTTCTAATAAGTTGGCTCTTCACATCAGGTGGCCAAAGCATTGGAGTTTCAGCTTTAGCATCAGTTCTTCCAGTGAATATTCAGTGTTTATTTCCTTTAGGATTGACTGGTTTGATCTCCTTACAGTCCACTCCTGATCTTCTTACTGAATAGCCCCAATTTCTTCAATCATTCTTTAACTCAGTTTTCTCTTCCAGCCACACTATGGGATGTCAGTGACCTTAAAGAAGTTTTATTTATACGTAAATCGTATTTTATATGAATCAAATTTTGTATACAACATGAGATTTCACCAGGCCACTCCCTTCTCTGTTAAAAAAAATAACTTAAAGACTTGATTTAATGAGATATTATTTTCTTAGGTGGAACACTTTAAGAGTATCTCATTGAGAATAAATCCCAAATTGCTTAGTCCTGATCAGTAGTCCCCAGCATGATCCAGCTCCAGCCTCTCTCTCACATTATTTCATTGTGCTCTCCCCCTGGCTTGCTATACTGCTGTTGCACTGTTAATCTTTTGAGAGTCTGGATGCTGCCAGGCTCTTTCCTTAGTACTTGGAGTGGGCTGTATCTACCTCTCCTCCTCCCATGTGCAGACAACACATTTGTGTGTATGAGAGAGAGATCTTATGTATGTGTACACACACATTATGTACATACATACCTATTTCACCCTTTACATGGCTGTTGTTGTTCAGCTGCGTCTGACTCTTGGCAATCCCATGGACTGCAGCACGCCAGGCTTCCCTGTCCTTTACCATCTCCCGGAGCTTGCTCAAACTCATGTCCGTTGAGTCAGTGATGCCATCCAACCATCTCATCCTCTGTCGTCCCCTTCTCCTCCTGCCCTCAATCTTTCGCGGCATCAGGGTCTTTTCCAATGAGTTGGCTCTTCGCATCAGGTGGCCGAAGTATTGGAGCTTCAGCATTAGTCCTTCCAATGAATATTCAGGGTTGATTTCCTTTATTATTGACTGGTTTGATCTCCTTGCAGTCCAATGAACTTTCAAGAGTCTTCTCCAGCACCACAGTTCAAAAGCATTAATTCTTCATTGCTCAACCGTTTTTATTTTCCAACTCTCACACCCGTACATGACTACAAAACCATAGCTTTGACTATACATACCTTTGTAGGCAAAGTAATGTCTCTGATTTTTAATAAGCTGTCTAGGTTTGTCATAGTTTTTCTTCCAAGGAGCAAGCATCTTTTAATTTTATGGTTGCAGTTACCACCCACAGAGATTTTTGAGCCCAAGAAAATAAAGTCTGTCACTGTTTCCATTGCTTCCCCATCTATTTGCCATGAAGTGGTGGGACCAGATGCCATTACCTTAGTTTTTTGAATGTTGAGTTTTAAGCCAGTTTTCACTGTCCTCTTTTACATTCATCAAGAGGCTCTTTAGTTCCTCTTCGCTTTCTGCTGTAAGGGTGGTATCTTCTGCATATCTGAAATTATTGACATTTCTCCCAGCAATCTTGATTCCAGCTTATGCTGCATGCAGCCCAGCATTTTGCATGATGTACTCTGCATATAAGCTAAATATATATACAGCTCCTTTATATATATATATATATACACACATATACATATACATATATATACACATACATACATATATATATACATACTCCTTTCCCAGTTTGGAACGAGTCTATTGTTCCATGTCTGGTTCTAACTTGCTTCTTGACTGGCATACAGGTTTCTCAGGAGGCAGATAAGGCGGTCAGGTATTCCAGCTCTTTAAGAATTTTCCACACTTTGTTGTTAACCTGCACAGCCGAAGGTTTTAGTGTAGTCAATGAAGCAGATGTTTCTCTGGAATTCTCTAGCTTTTTCTATGATTCACCAGATGTTGGGAATTTGATCTCTTGTTCTTCTGCCTTTTCTAAATCCAGCTTATACATCCGAAGTTCTCAATTCACATACTATTGAAGCCTAGCTTGAAGAATTTTGAGCCTTACTTTGCTAGCACGTGAAATGAGTGCAACTGTGCAGTAGTTGGAATGTTCTTTGACATTTCCCTTCTTTAGAATTGGGATGAAAACTGACCTTTTCCAGTCCTGTGGCCACTACTGAGTTTTCCAAATTTGCTGACATATTGAGTGCAGCACTTTAACAGGATCATCTTTTAGGGTTTGAAATAGCTCAGCTGGAATAACTCCTCCTTACCCATATGTCTCAGCTGAAATACAACCTTGGAGGACTTCCTGGATCACCCTATCAAAAGGAGGTCCTAATTACATGTCCCCACACTCATTTCTATTTTCGTGACTTATTTAATCCTCAACTAGAATGTAATCTTTATATTTGTTTTATTCACCATTATGTCCCTAGAGCCTGGCACAGTATAGTAGCTCAGTAAATATGTGAACTAATGCACAGATAGTGGTGTATAATAGCTATTCGATAATCTTAACTAGTGTAAAGGCTAAAAATAGGTGAACAAGAGCATATCAGTCATCTGTATTACGAAGTACCCTAAACAGTTAACATTCTAATTACCTTGACATATGTTTTTACATATACACATAGAAATGGAGATTGGAAGGTAAAAGATCAATTGCGCAATAGGTCTGGCAGACCTGCCACAGACACAGTGAAGAGAGGGACCTGATTTCAGATCTCATAGAGTAGATCAAGAATTGAGGAAACCCCTGTGGATGCAGCTGGGAAAACAAGGTAGGTGAGTTAAAAATTGGACAATGAATATTCTCCCACCCTAGGGCAGGAATATGTTGTTAACACAGGTCTGCAGACTAAAAGCCAACTCTGAGAGATTTTGTGCCTGAAGGCTCCAACCCTAACTGTAACCTGGTGTTTTTAGTTTTCTTTATGGTGCTCAAGCAGCTTATTTTTTGCATGTGTAATTTTTTCGGGAATATTCTAAGGTAGCAAACACCTTCTGAAGTATGATTGTTATTTAACCGTCTCTAATTTGTTTCCTCTTAATTGTCAGTGTTACTCAATCAGGTAATTTTTGTCTTTTCAGTTATTTAGCTTCCTGTGGTATACTGATGAGCAGAACTCTTCCACTACATACCTCAGTTTTGCCTAAGAAGATACATGCAAGAACCTTCTTCAGAATTGCTGCACCATTAATAAACAAAAGAAAAGAATATTCAGAAAGGAGAATTATAGGGTTTGTATATAGTAATAGGTCTACTAAAAGAGCATGTTCACAATGTTCTTTAGAATATTGTGCCTCTTTTTTTCTAGATTCGTTTCTTACAGACCAAGCTCTGATTTTCTCACCCTTGCTATTTTATAAATATTGGTTGAATGAATATAATCATACGGTAACTTTATAGGACAGGTTTAAATCTTGACATTTAAAGAAAATAAACTGTTTATGTCCTGCATTTTTGTACACGGTTCTTTTTTATAGTGGCATCATTACTGATATGTTGGGCCAGATATGTTTATATAGCTCCCTCACCTGCACACATACACACACACATAGGTAAGTATATGTAAACATGCTAAGAGGCCCCTGCCATCCAGAGCAGAGGTAGGTAGACTTTTTCTGTAAAGGGCCGATTGGTAAATAGGTTTGTGGGCCGTACTGTCTCTGTTGCAACTACTCAACACTGTCAGTGTAGCCCAGAACTAACCACGGACAATGTGTAATAAATGGGCATGGTTGTGTTCCAATAAAACTGTTTACGGAGTCAGGCAAGAACCCAGGCTCCGTCCCACTTGGTACTTTTGTAACTCCTTATCCTTCAGGATCTCTTAAAAAGATACACCTGATGTTTAATCATGTTAGTCCTGGAAGTGACACACAGTGCTTACTCTTAGATATTATTGGCAAGAGTAGTCATGCGACAGCTGTTTAATTTGTAGCCTACTGGTGTTCAGCAATAATGCCACGTAAAGCAAGCCCTAATACTTGGATAGGTAGACGTCTTGACCCCAGCTGGTGTCTTATAAAACAGAAATGGCAACAAAAAGATGAGATATCAGATAGTGAATTGGTTTGCTTTACTTTTGAATTACTAATAATATCTCCCTTTGACTGTGAACTTGTCATTTGACAGGCCTGCTGGGTGCTCTATATTGTTTCTTTTAAGTCTCTCAATAATCATGTGATCTAGGTATTTTTCCCATTGTAAAGATGAAGAAACTGAAGCTGAGAAATTATGTTGTGTCGTGACTCCAAAGCTTATTTTTCCCACTATATTTATTTATTCTTTCTTGCTTCCTTATTCTTTCTGGTGCTAAAATTATTTTTATTACAAATTGGTCTTATCTAATGATCACCTTCCCCCATATATTGTTTGACGTAAACACATAGTAATAGCTGCCATTTATGAAGTGCTTAGTAAGCATTGTGCTTTATGCCAGAACTCTTACCTTTAACCCTTAAAATAACTCTGTAGAGGTATTTTTCAATTATGGATGAAGAAAATTGAGAGGTTAAGCAACCTAGTCAGGGTCACATGAAACTACTATGTTTTAGAAATGATATTTGAACACAGTATACTTTTATGCAAATAGCTTCCAGGCTACCGGGTCTCATATATCTTCATGGGATTTATATTGGCATTTATTTCCAAGTGTCTAAGAACATGGGGAGAGAAGAGTAGGTTTGTTTAGTCTTTCCTCTGTGGGCCTCATTTCATGATCATAAAGATTAATTTAAACATACATAAACACTCATTCTGTCATATTCCAAACACACCCTTTTAAAATTTAGAATGTGGTTATTTACTGCAGCATTTTGAGATGAATTCTACTTTAGCAGTGTTGACTCTATAACCAAGAATGAAGAAAAAAAAAAAAAACCAAGAATGATACGTGTCTGGTTTTCATTGTCCGGTTGTCTTTATATGTATCCACAGTGTGGGTTTGTTTTTTCATTTAAACCCTGATGTGTGGTTTCCCTGGTGGCTCAGAGGTTAAAGCGTCTGCCTGCAATGCGGGAGACCTGGGTTCGATCCCTGGATCGGGAAGATCCCTTGGAGAAGGAAATGGCAACCCACTCCAGTATTCTTGCCTGGAGAATCCCATGGACAGAGGAGCCTGGCGGGCTACAGTCCCCGGGGTCGCAGAGTTGGACATGACTGAGCGACTTCACTTCACTTCATGTGATACCTTACTGTAAACCCTGATGTGTCTTTGTTGAATTTATTTCTAGGTATTTTGCATTTGTATGCTACTGTTTTCTGCTTGTTAGTATAGAAACAGTATTAGTTTTTATATATTTCTTAACAGGCTACCTAACTGAATTCTTGATTGATTGATTTTTGATTTGATAGTCATATCACCTGCCAGTTTATAATTTTGCCTAATTATTTTCCACCCATGTGCCCATATTTCATGCTCTGATTTAATTTCTTTGACATTTTAGAACAATGTCAAATGACAGTAATGAAAGCATCATTGGCTTCTTTCTTTCTTTTTTTTTTATTGGCTTCTTTCTAATGCTAATAGTAATGCTTCTTATATTTTACCATCTGTGAAGGGACTCGTACAATGATTTTGTTTTGGCTAAATAATATGGTTATAATAATTCTTAGTACTGAACCATCCATACTATGTATGTACTATGGATGGTTCATCCATACATCCTTAGATGAGTTGTATTTGATTGTTTTATTTTTTTAATATATTATTGGGATTATATTTGCTGGTATTTTACCTAGAAGTTTTGCTTCAGTACTCACAGGTAATACGGGTTTATAGATTTTGTTTTTTATGTTCTTTGTGAAGTTTGGGTTGGCAGGATGTTATACTGGCTCATAAAGAGTGAGAAGTTCCCTTTTTTTATGTTATAGAATTGATTTTTTTTCTTAATTACAAAATGTTTGCATACTTGTATAAACACTTAACAATTTAGAAGTATATATACTAGAACGAAAAGAAAAAACAAAAGAAGAAAATAGAAAAAAGAATTTAAAAAAGACAGAAAAAAAGAAAAAATAGAAATATATATATTAAAGAGTTAGTCTGTTTTTAATCCTACTCTTTTTTCCTGAATTAACAACTGGTAATTGTTTAATTTGTATCCTTTTAGGACTTTTAAAATATATTTTCATTACAGACAGTCTATTAACATAATTATTTTCAGAAAAAGCAAATATCAAATGTTTAAAATTGAGGAATTACAGTATACACTTATAATATTTCTCAAATGGATAATAAAATTGTATATAAAGCAGACAAGATATATTCAATTTTATTATCTATTTAAGAAATATTGTAAGTGTATAGTGTATTTCCTCGATTATTAAACACTTGATATTTGTGCCTTTTTTCATGTAACAATATATTTTAAACCTCTTTGCTCTAAAGTATATGGTTGACCCTTGAAAGATGGAGGGTTTGGGAGTACAGACCCCCCACGCAGTTAAAAAAAAAAAAAGCATACTACTATTTCTGTTTCAAAATGAGGAATTGATAAATGATTTATCCACAGGCAGGGAGCTGAAACAGTTTGTATAAAATCAAGACTCAAACCTTAGTTTATTTGATTCCACATATTGTGACTTCTAATTGAACACAAACTTTCCCCCACATTTAGTTTAAAAATCTGTAAAACAAAAATACAAATACAATATTTATTAAAAAAATTCTTATGTAAGTAGACCCACACAGGGCAAAGCTGTGTTGTTCAAGGGTGAACTGTATATTTGATCTTAATCCTTTTAGATAACTGATGAATTCCACAGTATGAATGTACCATAATTCATCAGCCATTTATTATAAAGCAGTATTAATGTGTGTGCCAAGTGACTTCTTGCCTCATACACAGTAAGGTTTATTATTTATTCAGTTTAAAGCAGGGGTCCCCAACCTCTGGGGTCTAATACCTGATGATTTGAGGTGGAACTGATGCAATAATAACAGCAATAAAGTATCCAATAAATGTTGTGTACTTGACTCGTCCTGAAACCATCCTCTCTTCCCCATTCTATGGAAAAATTGTCTTTCACAAAACTAGCCCCTGGTGCCAAGGTCGGGGACCGCTGATTTAAAGTGTGTATGCACTGTCTAAATAGGTGCAGTTAACACCTTTCCTTTTTTTTTAAGTTATTCTATGCAGGAAATGTATGACGTAGTATCTGGAATGGAGGATTACAAGCATTTTGTTCCTTGGTGTAAAAAATCAGATATAATATCGAGGAGATCTGGATACTGCAAAACACGATTGGAAATTGGGTTTCCACCTGTACTGGAGCGTTACACGTCAGTAGTGACCTTGGTGAAACCTCATTTGGTGAAGGTAATGTTTTTGTTTTTTGTTGTTTTTGAATATTCCTCAACTAGTGATATATTAAAAGGATTCATGTATAATAGCTTAAGAAGATTTCCCTAAACTAATAGGAGGAAGAAAAAAAAAAAACTGTTATCACTTAAGTTGTGTTATTTTATACAATATTAGCATTATTCTTTCCAAATAGAACTTTAACTAGAACATGGAAATGAGAAGCTTTTTCTTTTGTCCTTCTGTTGAGAACTGCTGACCTCTAGGAAAGATTCAGCCACACAAGTGAGAAATGTTTTAATTTAATATTGATACTTGTGCTTTTTTTTTAAGTTAAGGCAGGGAAAGTGGTGAGAGGATGAAGAAAGATAGAAAAGATATAAATGTGGAGCATATAAACATTGTTGAAGTCATCCTGCCATGTACCAGGTACTGAAATGCCAGGTACTGTTGCATGCATTGTATTAATCATCTTACCCTTCTCAGAGAAGGGTACACATACAGAAAAGGTCCTCAGACTTCAACACATGAAAAAGGTGAATTCCAGAGTTACATTATCATTTATTTTGACTTCCTAGAGTGCGGTGAACAAAGGCTTTCAGAGCTTGGATTGTGTGGTTCTGTGCCCACTTGATTTAGTAGTGGTATCATTTCTTGGTTATTGGCCAGAGTTAAGTGCCTTTTTCACCTCCTTGTCAGTCATTGAGGACATGCAGCTCTCATACCAGAAAGAATATACTGTCCAGTGAAGCTAAGACATGGGAGTCCACCCTAGTCCCACTGTCAAAACATCAACTCCACTTAAAAGTCTGTGCCCCATTCTGAGACTTTACCGTTATTATAACTGTTTTCACCTGTTTGCCTCATAGTTTTGAAGTTTTTACCTACTATAGTGCATTGCCTCTCTTATAGTAGCTAATGTATTAAGCTCTATAGTGCTTTACTTGAATTGTTTAATCTTCACAACAGCCCTTTGAGATGCAGATTTTATTATCCTCCATCATCGTATAGTTTAGTATGCTAAGACTTAGAAGAGTTAGATAGCTTGCCTAGGGTTACACAGCCAAGACTCTAGTCTGTCTGACAACAGTGACTATAAATCTTACAATTGAGTCCCCTGACCTCAATCTCTTACCATTCAGATTCTTATAACTTTGATCTTAACATATCCTGCATCTAACTAAAGAACTCTAAAACCGTATCATTTTCTCCCCCTGGCTTTCTTCCTTTCCCTGACTTCCGTGAATGTACCATACTTATTCCACAGCCCTGTGCCTTTGCATGTTGCTCCCTCTTCTATCTGTAATGAACTTGATTCCTTGCTTGTTAATCCTTCAGATCCCAGCCTGCTTTCGTCCTTTCCTTTCGTGCGGCTAGTCTGCTGTACCTCGGTGATTCCTCTAGGCTTTGCATGTGCTTGATTTATTTCTCTTACCACTCTTGTATGACTTCTTTCTTCCTTTGGATTTCTGCTTGACAGAATCGAGCTACTTAAGGGAATGGGAGATCTTCTTTCTCATCTCTGAATCCTCAGTCATGAGGGCTTTTGTTTATGAAGTTCTCACTGCTGTGTTCCTGTGTTCCTGTATGTCCAGATGTTCATAGTAATTTCAGTAACCTTCAGCACTGCCAAGGAGGCAGGAAGCTTTTTTTTAAATTATAATAGTATGTATTATATATTACTATCTTAATTTTAGGAGGCTTAGAGAAATTAAGAGCCCACACAAATTTATACTGTGTATGTGTGATTCCAAAATTATTTTTCCATTAAAATAAACTGCCTCACTTAATGTGCTAGTTTATTATTAAAGGGCTTCCCAGGGGGCACTAGTGGTAAAGAACCCCCTGCCAATGCAGGAGACAGAAGATTCCCAGGCCAGGGTTCAATTCCTAGGTCAGGAAAATCCCCTGGAGGGGAAATGGCAACCATCTCCATTACTTTTGCCTAGAGAATCCCATGGACAGAGGAGCCTGCAGACCACAGTCCGTGAGGTTGCAAAGAGTTGGACATGACTGAAGCAACTTAGCATATTAGGCAGCATTTGAGGGTTGTTCTGGAGACCAAGGTACACACAAATTCATACTGTGTATGTCTGATTCCCAGATTATTTTTCCATTAAAATAAGCTGCCTCACTTAATGTGCTAATATTTAAAGACATATTTGAGAATAAAACACAGCTGTGTTCAGCTTTTAATTTTCCCTGGGCTCAGGTTCTAGATCTTAGTACCTAATACACATATGTGACATACAATAAAAATTAGAACCAATAAAGCAACGAAAGCTATGTGACATTTTTTATTAGCTGTCCCAGATGTGCCTGTGACTTAACATGTCAGTGATTCTACATGCATCATGTAGATTCATCAGTCTGTAATGGCCAGAAGCCTACTTGCTGTGTTCAGTATCTCTGTTAGGAATGAGCTCATTGGCAGTATTGTCCCTATCAAAACATACCAGTGAAAATCTGTGGGTGCTTGGGCTAGGTTACTGATACAAGTACAGCACTGCCACATTTTGCTAAAAAATAGTCAGAGGAAGGTGCTGTATTGTAGTGATTATTCCCAACAGCTGCTTCTCCCTTACTATTAGATTTCTTATAAGCTTCATACATGATTGTAAGGAAGGATGGAAAGCTTTACCTTAAAGTTGGGTAACTGAAAAAGTTGTAAAAAGTTAGAAATAAAAGTAAACGGAGTGCTTGCTTCAGCAGCACATATACTCAATTTGAAACAATATAAAGAAGGTCCCTGCACAAGGATGAATGCAAGTTCACGAACCATTCCATATTTTGGGGAGCTCGCTGTAGCACTCTGTGACCACCTAGGGGGGTGGGGAATTGGAGGGAAGTTCAGAGGGAGAGGAAGTATGTGTACTTTTGGCTCATTCACATTGTTGAATGGCAGAAGCAACACATTATTGTAAAGCAATTATCCTCCCGTTAAAAACAAGAGAGGGTCGTCCCTGGTGGCCCAGTGTTGGAACCCCACTTTTCCACTGCAGGGAGCACAGGTTTGATCCCTGATGTGGGACAAAAGATGCTACAAACCACAAGGCACAGCCAAAAAAAAAAAGTAAATAGAGTTGGATAACTGAAATAATATTTTATTGGATTTTTGATGGTTTTAAAAATTAGATGTTCATTATTGAACCAAATATAAAGCCAAATGCTTTGGGGAAAAAAATTTTTTTTTTTAATAAGAACTGGATTTATTTAGAAGAAACTTCACAGAGTGTGGGCCATCTCAGAAGGCAAGAAGCCTTGAAGAGATTTTTTTACTTTAATGACTGTTACTTTTCATGTCTAAATAAGTTTTAAAACTTTCACTGGTTTCCATATTAAAAGTTAAAAAAAATTTTTTATAATGTGAATAGAGCATTTCTTTTTAAATGCTTTTTAGTATGGGTGCAGTTTATAATGATTCTACAGTGGTGAAAGTGAAAGTCGCTCAGTTGTGTCCGACTCTTTGCAACCCCATGGACTATACAGTCCGTGGAATTCTCCAGGCCAGAATACTGGAGTGGGTAGCCTTTACCTTCTCCAGGGGTTCTTCCCCACTCAGGGATCGAACTCAGGTCTCTCTCATTGCAGGCAGGTTCGTTACCAGCTGAGCCACCTGGAAGCCCAAGACTTTGAAACGAGTTAAAAAATAGCCTGCTTTTGAGGGAACATAGCATATATATTCTTGAGGTCAGTTGTCTACTAGTATAATAAGGCCCAGATGGCATCTTAGGATAGTAAATAAAGAAGTTGAACTTCATTCAAGGTCATAACCAGTTCTGATAGTGTTTTAGTAACTGTGGTCCTGGCCACCTTTTTTCACACTGTGGAAGGCAACTCTCGGATGGGTCTCAACCGGCATTTTTTAATGATAGAGAATGGGATGTGTCAGATTGCACTGCACATAGTATCAATGTATTATGTTTCAGTGTACACACATCTGTGAAATAAGGAGCACTGAAGAGATGAGAGGTCAGAAAGCAATGAGTCAGGACTAGACTTATAAGATAACTAGAACCATAGAGGCCCCTATAAAGACTAGTGAGTTAGAGAAAGACTAAATGTGATTGATAAGGAAGATCTTTGGGCAGGCAAGAGTTACAGAATTGTTCTACGGATCTATGCCAGATTCCTTACAAGTATTAAATTTAGCCATCTCATAATGATGGTAAAAAATAGGCATTATGCTCATTTTAAAAGTTAAGGAAATACAGGGAATTAGCTTGTTCAGGATCACTAATAAGTGGCAGAGCTGGAAGTAAACTTCCAGATAGTAACTCCCTGTTTTGTTATGGGGGGAGAACTCTGAAGTAGCAGTGGGTGACAATGGAAGAGAGAACCGGCAGTAATCTTGGGAATCCCAGGAGGAAGGAAAACGGCTTATGTCAGCAAGAGATCTCTTCCTAGTACCGAGCTAAAGAGATCTTTTTGTCACCTGTGGTCTAATCTATAAAAATACTTCGTTTCAACTAAAGCATCCTCAATTGTAGATTCTGGACAATCCAACTGGTATTTTACTGTTTTTTGTTTGGTTTGGTTTTGTTTCATTTTGTTCTAGGCATCCTGTACTGATGGGAAGCTCTTCAAACATTTGGAGACTGCTTGGCGTTTCAGCCCAGGTCTTCCTGGCTACCCAAGAACTTGTACTTTGGATTTTTCAGTAAGTCTCGAATAAAGCTCTCTGTTTGTTCCAAATATCAGATAAAGTTGGTAAAGAAGGAGTAGTTCATCTTTATTAGAACCCAGATGCTATAATTAGTAAACTGCATGCATAGAAATTGGGCTTCCCAGGTGGCTCAGTGGCAAAGAATCCGCCTGCCAATGCAGGAGACGCTGGAGATTCAGGTTCACTCTCTGGGTCAGGAAGATCCCCTGGGGTAGGAAATGGCAATTCACTCCAGTATTCTTGACTGGAAAACCCCTTGACAGAGGAGCCTGGCGGACCCCAGTCCATGGGGATGGAAAGAGTTGGACACAATTGAGCGACTGAGCGCGCGCATGCACACACACACATGCTTATGCATAGCAATTACTATAAGACTTTTTTTTAATCTCAGATTTCTGAGTATTGAATATCTCTTTCTGCACTGACTTTTTTTTTTAGGGCACTAATTTTATAAGACAGAATGCTAGGGGAAATTCCCTGGCAGTCCAGTGGTTAGGACTCTACACTTCCACTGCAGGGGACACTGGTTCAATCCCTGGCCGGGGGCTAAGATCCCTCAGGCCGCCTGGCACAGCCAAAAAAAAGGAAAGAATGCTAATGACCTTTTCTCTTTTTCTCTCTTTCCTGAAACCTTGAATGCCTTCTCTATTTTCTAGTTTTTACAAGTCCATAGATTATAAGACACATGTCTTACCTACTACCAGCTTAGTAACAGTGTAACACCAAATGAAATCTGTACATTGATCTTTCATCTTATGAGTTGCAGAAATAAAATGCAAAGGAAAAATATATTTTTAAATTTAAGCACTATGGTATTGGTATTTTCTTGTTCATATCACCTTAGCTATAGAAAACTTAAAGTCACTTGTCTGACTTTTTATTTATATGAGTTGATTCCTGTATTTGCACCTCAGGCTTACATTTTAAAATATAATTTTGAGTTAATTACTGTATGCTGGTCTCAGCTCTTAGGTTGCTTTCATTTTCATTTCATAATTTTTTCATAAAAATTAGTGGACAGTAATGGAACACTTGGGGAAATTTGAATGAAACCTCTATAGATTAGATAATAGCATTATTATCTAGTAATGTTAGCTGTCTGTTAATCTCCTGGTTTTAATTGCACTGTGGTTATATAAAACCTGAAATCTAAGTGGTGGGTATATGAGAGATCTTAGTAGTATTATTGCAACTTTTTAATAAGCCAAATTATTTTAAAATTAAAACTTTTAAAAGTTAGTGGATATTTCATCCTTAAGGCATTATTTCTCAAACTGATTGCTTTGAATTCAGTCTTAAGGGGATATAAATGAAATTTAAATCCTTGTCTACTTTAAGATTGAAGCACCTTTGCCATCTAGTTTGTAGCTTAACCTCACCTTTCTGATATTAACTTGTGGGAATAACCTATCAGAGGGATCACTTCCCTTCCTTACTTCCTTTTGGGAAGTCGTGCCCGACTCTTTGTGACCCCCCAGGAACTGTCGCCTGCCAGGCTCCTCTGTCCATGGAATTCTCCAGGCAGGAACACTAGAGTGGGTAGCTGTTCCCTTCTCCAGGGGATCTTCCCAACCTAGGGATCGAATCCAGGTCTTCCTCATTGCAGGTGGATTCTTTACCAGCTGAGCTACCATTTCTTTTTGGGAAGGAAGGTAGCTGTTAAAGGGACACACTAATAAGAAGCCAAAGTGATAAATATATTCACTTAGCAAAGCTTTTTTTCCAGTTTTTTTTAACTTAATACAGTCAAGCTCTTTGCCGTAAAGTGAGATCCATTGACTTTGTTTTGTGCTTGCTGCAGTAAACAAGTCTCCCTCTTAGCGATGTTAAAAATCTCATCTAGATGTAGGCCCATGGTGCTCTGCCTTAGGTATTGGGCCAGTGAGCCCATTTCACTGTGCAAACACATTACCCTAAGTAGAGATTTAGTGAAAGAAAGGTCTTTCTAAAATAGTTATTAACATTTTCCTACAGATTTCTTTTGAATTTCGCTCACTTCTACACTCTCAGCTTGCCACATTGTTTTTCGATGAAGTTGTAAAGCAGATGGTGACTGCCTTTGAAAGAAGAGCGTGTAAGCTGTATGGTCCAGAAACAAACATACCTCGGGAATTGATGCTTCATGAAGTTCATCACACATAAAGAAAAAAGGAAATGGTCACCTACTCGTATCTATTCACTTTTAGGAAGTGCTTTCATCATTTGCTTTCAGACGTCAGAAAGCATTTGTCAAACCCAGCTTTGATTATAAACCCATACCGTTGAAAATTTGCACTTGAAATATGGAACCACATGTACATAGAATTCAATCAAGTATAATTCAGAGTAGTATGTATATTAGCATATTTACAATAATAGGATGTCATCACTGTTGCTGGGATACTGATATCACTCTTCTGAGCAGAAATTGAAACTGTAAATTTAAACTCTTTAATTATTACCTCACCTGAAAGAGGTTGGTTGAGATACTGATGCAGTGTGTACTATATTAACCATATCACATTTAAGTTATTAATTTCAGACTATTTATAACTTATTGTCTTAGGGCCTGCCTCATGGCTTAGGGTATTTGAATAATCATCAGATATTTAAAGTAAAAACTTTGACTTAAAAATACTGTTAATGAAGGTTCCCTGGCACTTTTCTTATTTTTAAATTGTTCCTATGGATAGTAGTAGATAATTCAGTATTATACTAAGGTTAGCTTTCAGATAAACAATTATTTTTTATTTTTATTTTTTGGTGAGTGGTCCAGAGAGTTCTTTTTGGTCCAGAGTTTTAAACTACTTTTCTCATAGTTTGCAACCCTCTCGCTGATACTCTGCTGTGTCAGTAATGCTGAATCTGTGTCAAATTTTGTCTACAGCAGTGGGCAACAGATCAAGATAAATTGGTTGATGTGTCTGCAGCACCATGCATCCTTATTTTCTATTTATTCTGTGTGTTCACTTTAGATAATGTATTTCAAACTGATATTTTTGTAAACAAATCAACATAAGGACTGAAGTGGTAACTTAATAAAGTTAATTTGTTTATTTTTTGTACAGTTATTTTGGTTATTGAAATGTCTCAGAATACTTTAACAAAAACAAATCTGGGCAAAATTCAGTCTTCCTTTAATCAGTGTGAATCCCCTTCCCTTCCTTCATCCCCTGCCCAGCAACTCTTCTGCATTAATCATCCTTTGTTTCCTCAGCTCAGCCAAGGACTTCACGGGTTAGGTCCCTCTGTGAATGCGTGTTTGCAGTGATCTGTTTTGAGTGGCTGCTCTCTGCCATGTGGTAGGTATACTGTAGTCAAGGATTCATACAGTCCACTCACATGGAGCTTGGTTTGTGCCTTCACACAGGTAAAGTAAGTTTCCACTTACAAATGAGGTGTCTTCCCAGGGCATAAGTAGTTTTTATAATTATGTACCTTTTGGGACTTCGTTGGCGGTCCAGTAGTTAAAACTGCAAGCTTTCACTGCAGGGAGCTTGGGTTCAATCTCTGGTCAAGGAACTAAAATCCCGCATGCCACATTTTTTTTTTTTAAATCATGTACCTTTTAAATGAGAAAAATATTTTTTGTGTTTTTTTTTAAGTGACAAAGATAAGACCTAGATAGTTTTTTTCCTGGTACAGTACTACTCTGTTTATGGAAAAAAGAACCTGTACTTTACTACTATTCTTACAAATGCCATAAGTCCGTTCTTAGGTTCAGAATCTAACTTAGTAGTTGGACATAACTGGCTGGTATTATGATAGTATGTAGGTTATATTTTAGTGAGGGAACCCAGGAATACCCAAATATTGCCTTGATTTAGCCATCCCTTTGACCCATGAGGTTCCCCAAGTATCATTAGAATGCGAGTCTTAGAAGCGATAGAGAAAAAACCCAGGCAATCTGGCTCCAATATCTGTGCTCTTGTGTTTGCTCTGAAGGCTATGACCTGTGGAGTTAAGGTGGCGCTAGTGGTGAAGAACCCACCTACCATTGTAGGAGACATAAAGAGACCCGGGTTCGATCCCTGGGTCCAAAAGGTCCCCTGGAGAAGAGAACAGCAACCCACTCCAGTATTCTTGCTTGGAGAATCCCCACGGACAGAGGAGCCTGGGAGGCTACATACATCTCACGGGGTCCCAAAGAGTCAGACATGCACACACCAATGAAAATTCAAAAAAAAAAATTGGGGGGCATCTAAACTTTCCATATCATAAAGGGGAAAAACCCCACCACCTTTAGAAACTTTTCTTGAAGTGGCATCTGGTCAGTGGAATCTGAAGGGAGGACTGGGATAAGACCTACCAGATAAGACTTTTGTCTCTGTGGAAAGAAACTTCGAAGAGAAACTTCTTCCTTAATTTTTGCCTGGTTACGTGAGGACGTGAAGTTTGCAGCTACATCTCCAATCTTTTCACATAAAGGGGCGTTGATTCCAGAAAAGCCAATTCAGAACCCTAACATCAAGGGTTGAATGAACCAACCTAGAGTGGGCACTTCTGCTGCTGCTGCTAAGTCGCTTCAGTCGTGTCCGAATCTGTGTAACCCCATAGACGGCAGCCCACCAGGCTCCCCCGTCCCTGGGGTTCTCCAGGCAAGAACACTGGAGTGGGTTGCTGTTTCCTTCTCCCATACATGAAAGTGAAAAGTGGAAGTAAAGTCTCTCGTCATGTCCAACTCTTCGAGACCCCATGGACTGCAACCCACCAGGCTCCTCTGCCCATGGGATTTTCCAGGCAGGAGTACTGGAGTGGGGTGCCATTGCCTTCCCCGGGGCACTTCTGGTTATGTGAGATAACAGATCTCTAGTGTTCAAGTCACTTAGAGTTGAGTATTCTGTTACTTGCAGCCACTCTCCTCCTGCTCCAGTCTGGACTGGTTGCTCTCCAGGCTGTTGGGTAGCTGTAATCCCTGGCAGTCATGCTAGAATTACCGCCCCCCCTCCTCTTGGGGTACTTACTTCCTGAAATTTGGCTTCCCTTTTATTTTTTTAACTCTCAAAATGCAAAAGTAATCATCTAGTGGCTTCCTGAGAAAGGGTAAATGGGAGCTAAATTTTTAGAATCCTTGAGTATCTGAAGATGTCATTGTTTTATAACTCACTTGAGGCTAGAACTCCACATTAAAAATAGCCCCCCTTCATAATTTGAAGATCTGACTTCACTGTATTCTGGCAGCTGGTGCTGCCCCTGAGAAATCTGATGACGTTCTTATAATCAGTACTTTTGACATCCTTTTTTTAATCTCTGCAAACTTTTAACATTTACTCTTTGAGTAGTCTGAAAATTGGAGAAGGAGATGGCAACCCACTCCAGTATTCTTGCCTGGAGAATCCCATGGACAGAGGGGCCTGGTACAGTCAGTCCATGGAGTCACACAGTTGGAACAACCGAAGTGACTGAGCAGGAGCTCTCGAAAATCCATGCCATCTGCCTGGCTGCCTGTGTTAACTGCGTTGGGCAACTTACAGATCCTTTCAGTCACAGGCTTATTTCTTTGAGTCCTGTGGAATTTCTGCGAATTATTTGTTTGATAATTTCCTCCTCTCCACATACTGTGGTTCTTTCATTCAGAAATTCCTAAGTAATTAGACTTTCTTATCTTTTACTTATTTTCCATCTGTTTTTGTTCTGCCTTTTAGATTTCTTCAATTCTATCTTCCAGCCCTTTCAGTTAATTTTATATTTGCCATAGTTTTCACTTTCAAGACTTTTTTTTTTTGCTATGCTGGGTCTTCATTGCTGCACTAAGGCTCTTTCCAGTTGCAGAGAGTGGGTGCTACTGTAGTTGCGGTGCAGGGGCTTCTCACTGTGGCTTCTCTTGTTGTGGAGCACAGGCTCTAGGCACATGGGCTTCAGCAGTTGCAGCACATGGGGCTCCTTAGCTGTGGCTCCCGGACCCTGAAGTGTGCAGGCTTCAGCAGTTGTGGTGCACAGGCTTAGTTGCTCTGCAGCGTGTGGAATCTTTGCAGAGCAGGGATTGAACCTGAGTTCCCTGCATTGTCAGGCAGATTCTTAACCACTGCGCCACCAGGGACGTCCAATTTTCAAGATTTTTTTTTTCTAATTAATCCTTTTTTTAAAAAAATAGCTTTCTTCTTTTGTGGAGACAAGATTTCATCTTAAGTTCCCCTTAGGTCCTTTCTGGTTTTTGCAATCCTCCCATTGAAGTCTTCCTTGGCTGTCTAATGGTTCTTGTTTGTCTTTAATATTTGAAGGCAATGTACTTCAAAAAAATGTACAGTTTATTGGAATTGGCATAATGACTGGTGAGTTCCATTATAAGGTGACCCGAGCCAGCCTTTTCACTGGGGGCACTCCACAAATGGCAGAATTCAGAGGTCTTTGCTGTTTTTCTTCAAAAGGATTCTCCTATCTCTTGCCCTAGAAAATATGGGGTTGAGAACAGGAATAGGGACAGATGAAGTAGACACAATGCCTGGCAGTTGGCATTCTGTAAGGTTGTAAGGAACCGAGGATCCCAGAGTTTGGAATGTAGGCTTTCATTTGCTTTTAGTCCCTCTCTACCCTAGCTCTCTGCTCCTCCTGGTGTCCCAGGCTGACACTCATTTCTATTCATTTTACAGAGAATTAACCAGTAGGCAACTCACCTGGTGGTCTGGGAAAAGGGGATAAGAACTGGAAGTCCAATATCAGTAATCCTTCAGCTAATTTCGCCCTCGTTTCCATTCCCACACTTGGCCTTACCTGAAACCCTAGACCCCCAGCATCCAGCGAGTCCAAATGCTAAGTCTTGGGGGTGGAGTTCTAACTTCCTATAGATCCACTGATATCAATCTACTTCTCTTTGCCTGGGAATTCCTTATGTGTTCCTAAAGATCATTTTTGATTAAATTCCTTTTAAAATTAAATAGCATTTCTCTAGATACTCACAGACTGCTTATGTAACTGGACAGTCTAAGTGTATGAAATTAAATTTCTCTGAACATTTAAGTACTTACTGCTTATTTAATCAAATACTTCTGAACATTTAAAATTGCAAGCTCAGTATATCAGATTTTCTTGAATATCTTAAATGCATTATGATACAGAGAACCCTACCTACAATGTTATGATACAATAAAAATATTTACATACAAAAAGGATGAGTGTTACTATTTCAGCTTCTTATATTTATTACTTCTGTTTCTCCTGAGGTTGCCTGTTTTTTATATCCTTCTGGACAGTCCGTATATTAGACTCAAAAAGAGACACCATCTTAGACCAGCTGAGGTTGCAGGATGTTGGTAACCAAGAGTCTTGTTGATGGTGTATAACTTGATGGCATAGGTCAATGTGATTTTGAGTCTTGGGTCTTTGCATGAATTGATTCCTTTTGTTGGGCTTTCCAGGTAGTGCTAGTGATGAAGAACCCGCCTGCCAATGCAGGAGACATGAGAAGTAGGTTTGATCCCTGTGTTGGGAAGATCCCCTGAAGGATGACATGGCAACCCACTTTAGTATTTTTGCCTGGAGAATCCCATGGAGAGAGGAGCCTGGAGGGCTATAGTCCATAGGGTTACTAAGAGTTGGACACAAGTGAAGCAACTTAGCATGCACAAACATACTCCATCTTAAAATTTTTGGTTTCATCAATCACTTACTTCAATACAGTCCTTTATATCCAACCCAGTTTAAGAATCACTGGTTTCTGTGATCAGGAAGATACCCCTGAAGACTTAAGCCTAGCTGGGACTGCCCAGGTTGCAGTAGAAACACCCTATTTTCTCAGCTCTTCCTGAAATAGCAGGATCTGACTTCATAGTGGCATTCCTTTTCATTTTTCTATTTATAAAAGCTAGATCCAGCTGCCTTGACAAATGTTCACCTCCATGGTCAGGGCTAAATATCAGATCCGTGTTTGTGTGTCTTCCATGCTTCTTTTCTCTCAGACTCATAACATTTATTATAACACACACCTGTAAATTTTGCCTTGGAAAGGACCTCTGTGGGCCTGTGCTTGTTCAGATAAATCCACTTGCTTTCAACAGTATGGCAGTCGGGGCCTGGACATTGTACTCTGTGTGGTTCCCCAAGTGATTTCTGTGTGTGCCCAGAGCAGGTTTTCTCGGGAGATCTACAATTCCTGCTTGTTCACCTAGTCATTAGCATCCTTTGTCTTGCCCAAACAGTGTTTGAAGGAACCCTCTTGATCTTTGGTACTTCTGTACTTCTCTGGAATCTAAAACTTCAGTCGCCTTGTGCAGTTATTCTAGTCTAAGGAAAAGGTAATTTCCCCATTTATCTATGATTTTCTCTGGCTGGAGCTCTCAGGTTTCTTAAAATTACCTAGATCCTGGTTTAGGGGTTCATTCCAGGCTTGCTCTTTGGTTTGAGCTCTTTCAATTAAACCCTGGTTCAAATCTGGGATCTACCACTAATAGCTGAGATTTAACAGCTACCACTCAATAGCTGAGGTTAATAGTTACATAACCATTCAGAGCCTCAGTTCAGTAACTATAGCATGGATTTGGTAAGTAATTCCTAACCTGATTGTTCTAAGGGTTCAAATAATGCAACTACTTAGTCCAGTGTCTAGCACACTAGACTAAATGCCCTTTATTCATTCAGTCCTCTTTCATCTGTTGCTTTTCTAACCCAACCAATTTATTAATAACAAAGCAATTTCTAGGTACAGTCTCAAGTGACTTTGGTTTTGTATCTGTGATGGACTTTTTCCTTCTATTCTGTCCAAACAATTCCAACTAGATAAGGAAAGCAGAAACATTCATCTTGGTGCCTAGCTTATACCAGACCTCTTAGCAGCAACCACAGGGTCAAACTGAGCAGCAGACTGGAATTTATCCCCACAGAGCAAATGATTCTATAGCTCTATAGAATTCTATAGCAAGAGTACATTCTTGACACAGATTAAAGTAAAAAACTCAATATTGCACAAGATCTTGTGCTTTATAGTGTAAAAACTAGAAAGCAATGTTCTATCTTGCAAATCAGGATCTGTCCTCAATAAACACACAAAACTTTTAAAAGTAAGCCATACTTCTATGCTGTTTATTAATAAAGATCAGGTGCACTGAGACAGGAACCTATTTCAAGTTCTTAACAAACAGAGATGGTAGCCCTGGACTGGGCGTATCAAGTTGTGGATACCCTTCCCAGCTATCCATTAAGTTCCAACAGCACACCTCTCCTTTCCATTCAAATCCAGCTCTCTTCACCTGTGGGTACCTAACAGGGAACCCACTGCTCATCTGTTATGTTAAAGTCCTGGAACAATAACCATAACCCTTAAAAGAACCAAGTTGCCCTTTTTTTATGGGCAAACCTCAACACACACAAAATTCAGAGTTGTCCCCTTTTAATAATAATGTAGGACTTCCCAGGTAGCTCAGTGGTAATGAATCTGCCTGTCACTGCAGGAGATGCAGGTTTGATCCCTGGGTCAGGAAGATCCCCTGGAGAAGAAAATGGCAACCCACTCCAGTATTCTTGCCTGAGAAAACCCATGGACAGGACTCTGGAAGGCTACGGTCCATGAAGTTGCAAGAGTCAGACACAACTTAGTGACTAAACCACCAATGTGATAATATAATCCAGCCTGCAGCAAAGGGAAGCAACAGTCAGAACTGGACAACAACAGACTGGTTCCAAATAGGAAAAGAAGTACGTCAAGGATGTATACTATCACCCTGCTTATTTAACTTATATGCAGAGTACATCATGAGAAATGCTGGACTGGATGGAGCACAAGCTGGAATCAAAATTGCCGGGAGAAATATCAGTAACCTCAGATATGCAGATGACACCACCCTTATGGCGGTAAGCAAAGAAGAACTAAAGAGTCTCTTGATGAAAGTGAAAGAGGAGAGTGAAAAAGTCGGCTTAAAGCTCAACATTCAGAAAACTAAGATCATGGCATCCAGTCCCATCACTTCATGGCAATTAGACAGGTAAACAGTGGAAATAGTGGCTGACTTTATTTTTCTGGGCTCCAAAATCACTGCAAATGGTGATTGCAGCCATGGAATTAAAAGACGCTTACTCCTTGGAAGTTACGACCAACCTAGACAGCACATTAAAAAGCAGAGACATTACTTTGTCAACAAAGGTCCGTCTAGTCAAGACTATGGTTTTTCCAGTGGTCATGCATGGATGTGACACTTGGAGTACAAAGAAAGCTAAGCGTCGAAGAATTGATGCTTTTGAACTATGGTGTTAGAGAAGACTCTTGAGTCCCTTGGACTGCAAGGAGATCCAACCAGTCCATCCTAAAGGAGATCAGTCCTGGGTGTTCATTGGAAGGACTGATGTTGAAGCAGAAACTCCAGTACTTTTGGCCACCTGATGCGAAGAGCTGACTCATTTGAAAAAGACCCTGATGCTGGGAAAGATTGAGGGCAGGAGAAGGGGAGATGGTTAGATGGCATCACCAACTCAATGGACATGAGTTTGGGTAAACTCCAGGGTTGGTGTTGGACAGGGAGGCCTGGTGTGCTGCAGTTCATGGGGTCACAAAGAGTCGGACACGACTGAGCGACTGAAGTGAACTGAATCCAGTCTGCAGCAAAGAGAAACAGAAATGTACGAAACGACAGGTAGGAAACATTTTATAGACTGGGGTCAAACCTTACCCCTCCCCTCTTCAACTGGCTTTCATCCCTCACATTCACTAGATCACAGAAAGCTAACACAGTTAACTTTAAACAATTTTTATTACACAAAGGTTGTCACATAATTGGATATTTCTCTACTCTGTACACAATTGTTCTTACTCTCCACAGAAAGGCTGCTTCTTAACTTCTCATCTGGTGACAGCAAGCACTAAAATCCTGATTTTAACAGAATAGTAGTAAAAATGCCTCAGTGATTTAAGTTGAAAGCAGTACATTGGTACATGGCTTGTAAGCTCATTTATCAGGAATGTACAAATGTCTTTATTTAAAAATACAAAATAAATTATCTGTAGGCATGGACAATGACAGCAGTAAACCATTCTATATTGTCAACTGAAACCAGTAACTGATGGTTATAGTTATTTTCTTAAACATCAGCCAGCCTTTTCTTCAGTCATCTCCTTCAACTGACCTTTCCTGAAATTATTGGTAAGGAACACTGCCTTGAGCTTCCTCTCACAGTTCATTGATAATGGCAAAGCACTATTCTAGGAATTAGAACATGCCACCTCCCATACCACCTCCCATTCCACCCATGCCACCCATTCCAGGATCCTTCTCTTCTTTAGGAATTTCTGTGACTACAACTTCTGCTGTTGTTAAGAGAGAGGCCACTCCAGCAGCATCTAGTAATGCAGTTCTTACAACCTAGGGAAAAAGTTTTCATAAAATGTTACTTTTCCTTAGTTTAAAAAAAAAAAGAAGACAGCATTTTGAGACAGTGGTCAACTATTTACCTTAGTTGGATCAATGATTCCTTTTTCCACCATGTTCACAAAATCTCCAAGCATAGCATCATAACCAACTTCTGAAGAACTCTGCATAATTTTCTCAACTATCAATGATCCTTCAACACCTGCATTCTTAGCAATAGTCATTGCAGGAATTTTTAGTGTTTTTTTAATTATTTCTATACCTATAAAGAAAATATATTTTAGCAAATTGAGTTCTTTCCTTTTTAAGTATTACAGCACAGTTCTACTTGTGAGAATGATGACAGATAATTCCAACTGGGAGAACACCACAGGTCAAGTGATTCTGCCTGAAAGATCTCTTGACAACAGTGTTATTCTACTTCTGTTATTCTGGAAACTGCTTTGTGACTTCTTGTTCTATCTAGTGGGCAGCAACAATACAACTCTAACAACAGAAAGACTAAAATCAAGTTGCAAGTATACTCATTTCTAAGGCAACTTTTTACCTGTTTTTTGATCTTCATTAGCTGGAGTTATTGACTCCAAGGCTGGAATGCACCGAAGCAGGGCACAGCCCCCTCCCAGAACAATGCCTTCTTCAACAGCAGCTCGGGTGGCATTAAGGGCATCTGTAACTCTGTCTTTCTTTTCATTCACTTCAACATCACTTGTCCCACCAACCTAAAAATCAAAAAAGAACTCCAGTTAGTACGGCTTCTCCTACTCAAGATGCTAAATCCCAAGAGTCCTAGTTTACTTGGGCTCAGAACCCAAGCAGCTTATTTACAACAATGAATCTTACCTTCAACACAGCAACACCATCTGAGAGTTTTGCCAGACGTTCATTCAGTTTTTCCTTTTCATATTCGCTAGTTGTGACGTCTAACTGCTCAATGATCTCTTGGATGCGCTTCTCAATCTGAGCCTTGTCTCCTTTTCCTTTCAAGAGCATGGCATCGTCTTTGGTCACAATGACCTCCCCAACTTTCCCTAGGTCATGAGGCTGAACATCTTCAAGATTTAGATTTAGTCCTTCTTCTCCAAATACCTATGAAAACATTTTTTAAAATGAGCAAACTACAAAATAAAAAGAACAGATTACAGGCATTTTTCATCATACCAAGATCATTAGCATATCCTACAAGTGTTTTGATAAGAAAAGCATCTTGTAATACTGTTTCCTTGAAATCTGAAATTTCAAGACTATAGCTAGACCAAACAAAACTTGCACAGTCTTTCTTTACATTTCCAACTTCCCACTTAACCCTCAATTAGTACTAAGCTTTGAGAAACAAGTGAGCTCAGAAAACTCATCTAAGGACATAGTTTTGGTGAAATCAAGACTAGACCCTAGGCCTAAACTCGTAAATCCTGCCTTTATCTATTTTAATACACTCCTGAAAACAAGACCACTCTTGGGCAAGACTCATGGTAAATTAAAGGGACCTTAGTGCTGTTTGACCCAAACTCTAACAGAAACACAGATTTGTGAAAACGTGAATTCTACCTATAAATTTCAGACCTGGATGTATAAATAACATTCAATAAACCAAAATCACATCTATTTTACTTACTGCACCACCAGTAGCAATAGCCATGTCTTTAAGCTGGTTCTTTCTATTGTCACCAAAACCCGGAGCTTTGACTGCCACAACTTGAAGACCAACTTTTAGCCTGTTAAGAAGTTATTAATAAGATTTAAATTTTATAATAATGCCAGTCTACTTACATGTAAATTAAACAGTGATAACTTTTATAGACTGTGAAAATCAGAATTACTATATGTTAAATTTGGGAATCATCTAATGAACATTTACCCTTAACCATTTAGTATTAGATTAAGTTGCTTTTAAAGTCAGTTTGAGCAGGTTTTCTTTTTTAGTGAGGGACAGTTGATTTACAATACTATATATTTCAGGCGATTGACACATGACAAATTTTAAAGTTACGAGCTCCATTTATAGTTATTATGTATTACTGCTATATTCTGAGCAAGCAATTGTTTTTAATCCAATTCCTTTGTAAACATAAATACTGCTGATATCATTAAGCTTACCTTCATTTTAATCAGGTAATGAATATTTAGAATATATAATTTTTAAAATGCTCGTTTGAAGCCAGATTGAAATGGAAGCAATATATAAACTTTAAGACAGATCTGGTTTTATTAAGGAGCCAAATAAAAATAAGAAGGTTACGCTCTGATAATATGCCAAGTAAACTGGAGATCCAACTTTACAGCAAAATGGCTCAATCAGAACTTTTCAGGCCTGTTGTTTTTCTATTTCTGCTTCACATCCCACTATCTCTAGGGTTTTTCATAACCCCAAAAGCATATCCAGGCTATAAACATTACAGGATAAGTAAACTCATTTAGGTCAGGTCAAAATATGCAATTCGGTAATATATACCTGATAATTTCATTTGTGCATTTCCATTATAATAAAAATTGGAGAATCTCATTTCTGATACACCCCAGCTATAGGAGTAGGAAGAACATGTGCTTTAAAAATGCCCTCCCTGATCAAGGAACTAAGATTCCACAGGCGTCAAAAAAACCACAACACCGAAACCTCCCCTTAAGAGTCTGTCTACAGCATTAACATTCTTGTCTTAAAGTAAAATGAAATAGATTATAGATCTAAAAACTTAATAGACCCCAACCGGAGTACCAATTTCTCTATTTTAGACTATTCATTAACAAAATTTTTCCTTTAGAAGATTATGTAAAATGCCAACTGCCAGATACACTTAGAATGGCAGTTGTTTACCTCTTTTCATGAAAAACTGTAATTGTGAATATATCTTTTCCACAAATCTTTTTTGTAAAAAATACAAAAAGAAAAACTCAGCCATTTATCTTCAAAACAACTAAATACTTAGACTATCTCATAAAAAGGTACACAAAACATTAAGGACTCAGGGACCCTATTCAAAAAAGACAAAATCATAACTGGACTAAAGGTTCACGACACCCACCGGTATTATATAAACACAAGTGGTTCAAGGAGAATGTATAAAGGAGATTTCAAACACCAATACAAATAATTGCCTTTCATCCAGATATGTAAACCAAATATCACTGCCTATTACCTATTCAAAACAAGGGTACTTAGAGCTTCTCCATCCACATCTTCAGCAATTATGACCAAGGGCTTCCGGTGAGCATTGGCAATTTCAAGAGCAGGAACAATGGACTGGACACTAGAAATCTTCTTTTCACTCAATAGAACATATGCATCTTGGAATTCACATTTCTGACCTGAAAAGCAAAGAACATTTCTCACCAACTTGAGGCTGTTCTGCTGAAAATGACTGCAGTTCACGGTTTTCTTTCTCATATACACACACGTTTGGAACACATGAATTTACTTTTGAGGTATGACACTGACAAATGCCCTTAGGGTGTCACATATTAAATTACGCTTAAAAAAATATTCAGTTACCCATTTGCTCTTACCTTTTGATGTATTAATAAAGTATGGAGAAATATATCCTCTATCAAACTTCATGCCTTCAATAATTTCTAACTCATCATTCAGTGTTTTTCCATCCTAAGAAAAGTCAAAGAATTTGTTATGTGAATTTCATTACACAAAGGCTAGTTTCAAACCAATTAATAAGTAGTCCCCACTTCTCATAAGGAATTCAGACAGAAGTATGCAAGTATCCCAGGGCATCCAACTCCACTTTTGCAAGAATATGTACCTGAACTAATTTTTTACAGCCAGAAGCCAATACCATCTAAATCAGGATGAATTTACGACCAAAGGCACAGGTTAATAATTCACACAAACACAATAAGCACATCATTCTGTACAGGTGCCAGTGTTACATGTGAAGGAATGAAACAGAACACACTTTTGGAAACATATGTAGATCAAATTTGTGTACTTATAAAACTCAGATCATCAGACATCTGTTTCCATCTATCATTAAAAACAAACATACCTTTACTGTGATAACACCCTTTCTTCCAACTTTTTTCATGGCGTCAGAAATGATGTTGCCAATTTCTTTGTCTCCATTTGCAGAAATTGTAGCAACCTGAAATAATCAAACTACTATTTCAAATTAAAGGTAAGGCTATCTTCCTCAATCAACTCCCCTCCCTTTTCTCATTAACTTCCCAATTGATATATCCTTGGTGGGATGCTAGAGGCAGGGTGATGGTGGTGGTGAGACAGGCAGAGGGGATTTTAAAGTATAATTCTAATGAACAACTGGTCCCACTGCAATTTTTAAAAAATTTGATTATTTTATACATTATTTTTGAAAGAAATGAAATAAACACACAATTACTCTTTTTAACAAAAACAAAAAAGAGGGAATTCCCTTGTGGTCCAGTGGTTAGGACTTGGCGCTTTCACTGCAGGGGCCCAGGTTCCATCCCTGGTTGGGGAACTAGGATCCCACAAGCCAGGCAGGGTGGCAAAAAAAGAAAGAAAGAGGCTGATGACCCGGTGCCCTTTTTTCCCCTAGCAAATGTGGCAATATTAGAAAATGAAATTATTCATCTTTGATAAATGACCAAATAATATTTTCCACACAAATGAGTTTTTACATAGTCATGCAGAACTAAAACGACAACTCAATAAGACTCAAATTATGGGGACTTCCTGGCGGTCCGGGGGTTAAGACACCATGTTCCACTGCAGAGAGCACAGGTTTAATCCCTGGTGGGGGAATTTTTCAAATCTCTAGCAGTAAGAAAAATGCTTTGGAAAAAAAAAAAAAAGAAAAATGCTTTGAATGTTGGTGATTGGGTAATATTGTTATTCTGACACTGTTGTGTAATTATAGGATAAAATCATGTTACTTTAAAAATCCATACCTGAGCAATCTCTTCGGGGGTTGTCACAGGTTTAGACTGCTTCTTCAGTTCAGCAATTACAGCATCAACAGCTAACATCACACCTGGTTCAAGAACACGTATTACAATGCTTATTCTCCCGTGGCGCCATGCCTACTAAAGTTCTGATTCATGCTAAGTGTTTCAATGCCTCAGTGCTTCTGTACCAGGACGCCTCCTAACCACCCAGCTGGATGGCATGCACTGAAACACAAACTTTCATAAATCAAGCACCACAATGCCAAAATTATTTTTAAAAACTGCATTAAAAAAAAAAGTGTACACTTTCAAGAATCTCACCATTTAACTCATTCTATGTAAATCTTTCCCAATTCAATCATTCCTTACAGGGTCATCTAGCACATTTCCCCTCCACTGAAGGAGATAAAGGACCAAAATGGATTACAGTCCCTTATTTTCAACAAGTATAACTGTCAAGGATAAGGACTTTCTTGTGGCTATACCCCTTCAAGTTTTTAACTGGCTGAAATTTCCTCATTTAATATGTAATTTATGAACAGCCACCTTTAACATTCAACATCACCACAATATGGATTTATTTATGAGAGCATAGTCTTTTCAACTGAGACCAACCAGTGCTAGCTCTTTCCTCATTTTGAAAAATATTACTTCACAAAAATAACAGAGCGATTTGTAGTCAGAGTGACTTTCTTTGGGAAGTAACCCTTAATAACCTCAATTCATACGTGCCAAACTGCTTTTAATGCAACACATTCATTTGGATCTCAAACACTGAAATAGATGAGATGATACCTCATCCCATTTTTGGGATGCCTAACAAGTCAGTTTTCACAAATTATTCCTAGTATCTCCCTTTACTCTCACGTGCCTCCTAGTTTACATCTCCTATGTGTGGATGGTAATACACCCCAGAAACACACAGGAGATCTTTAAATTGTGGCCTAACTCCCCCAAACAAGCAATAATAAACAAAATTCAGACCCATAACATAACATGTGCTGTTAAGAAGAAACTGCTTTATAGAAAATAAAAACCCCTTCTGATACCCTAGGTGACGTTTTCTTGCACTTACTGCTTTAAAAATACACAGTATGTGCTGCAGCTTACAGTAACCTTGGTGTTGGGGAGAAGTGAGCCGGGGACAACCACACAGGGACGGATAACTGGACACAGGGCCCAAGCATCTTGGTCACAGTTCCCGCCTTGCCACCGAGCACAATGCCCATCCCGTGGGCAGGAATTCAACCACTACTTAGGCATTTTTTTAAAAAAAGATTAAAAAAAATTTTTAGGCAATAGGAGAAACAAGAAAGAGTTAATTTTCTGATATAATTTAACAGATAACCTGACACAGTTCAAAACACTGGGGAGACAGTAGAGACACTCCTACCTCTCCTGATCTCCACGGGGTTAGCACCTTTGCTAATCTTCTCGAAGCCTTCCTTGGCGATAGAGCGGGCCAGTACAGTAGCGGTAGTGGTGCCATCCCCGGCCTCTTCATTTGTGTTATTGGCAACATCTTGAACAAGTTTAGCGCCAATATTTTTATATTTATCTTTTAAATCAATAGACTTTGCAACAGTCACACCATCTTTTGTCACTTTGGGACTTCCCCAACTCTGTTCAATAATCACTGTCCTTCCCTATAATTGTAAAGGAAAAAAATGCCACAGATTCACACGCTAAGTACTATTTAGCTTAAAATAAACAGCATTTTTCAGAATAGGCAATTATTTTAAAGCCTCAATGCAACATCTGATCATTTTTATCAGATGTGCTGCATGAATCTCAAGGGCAATTTCATCAGTGTTCTTACAGACAAAATGACTTCTTTACTGCCAAGTGCATAGCCTTGGATGAGATGTTATAAGAGATAAAATTTCTAGAGACTTAACCAACACTAATTTGGGAGATTATAATGAAATTCCAGGAATCTCCACATAATTCATATTTAAGTTTTGTCCAGTGCCTGCTATAATAATAATATGAAGACTTACTTTTGAACTTGTTTTAAAATTGAGTTCCTAAAATACCAACAGCAAGACAAGAACAGTGCAGCCTTCCTGACTTGTTAAACATTACATCTTAAAATATGATGCAAACAGTACTGGCGGCTTGAACCAAAGCTGCTTCTGGTGAGGCATGCAAATGCCATTGCTTTATTCAGTTGGATTACTCTGATAATTGTACTGTCTTCAGCCTGAACGGAAGCATCACTCCACCGAGTAGGACCCATGAAGAGGTCTCCTCAATTTACTTGTTACTAATTCACCAATCTCTTAGTTAAATGAGACTTAAAAGCTCATACTTAAGATACTGTGGATGTTACATTCTTCCACCTATGCCTAGTACTAGCTACTGGGAAAGGATCCAAAATTTAACTCAAGCAGGCAAGGGAGATTAATTCTACCTTGAGTTGAATAATCCACCTTAAACTAGGAGTTACCACTAGATTACATCACACTTCGTACAAAATCGTTTCACAAATTTGGCACAAGCAGTTTATGAATACCTAAGAACTGTTTAATAGCTTGGCATGTTATTCCTTAACAATACTATAGATTAAAACAAAATAAGAATACCTTTGGCCCCATAGTAACGGCTACAGCATCGGCTAAAAGGTCTACACCTTGAAGCATTAAGGCTCGAGCATCTGCACCGAATTTTACATCTTTGGCATAAGCCCGAGTGAGATGAGGAGCCAGTGCCCTGGACACTGGCCTCATCCGGCGAAGGACTGCGGGTAAACGAAGCATTTCTGAAAGAGAAACAGACAGATCATCAGGATAACACTACCACTACCCGTAGGGTTACAACACAAATATGACACGCAACAGAACGAGAAATATTAGAAGTGAGCTGCGCTGACGTCTGGCATTCACGATACCTGGGCCTCGGAACCCGCCACCCACCGCCCCCACAACACCGGCTACTAGTGCAAGCTTTAAGAGGTCACCCCATGCCTGACCTACAGCAAAAATGCACGCTCTTCTTCTTCCCCACAGCTATTCAGTTCAGTCGGTCAGTCGTATCCGACTCTTTGCGACCCCATGAACAGCCGCACGCCAGGCCTCCCTGTCCATCACCAACTCCCGGAGTCCATCCCTACCTACGCTAAAAACGAGTTAATATTTCACCGCTAAAATGGCCTTCAGAGCAAATCAGCTGCAAATGTCCCCTGGAAAACCAAGTCTACAGAAAAAGGGCAAGTTATAAACCCAAGTGACCAAGAGAAAGAAAATACTCCTGACGCTGCAAAAATCTGCTTACTAAAATGTGTCTTCATGTATCCACTCGGGGCTACAGTATCAGAGCAGCGGGCAAGGCCACGATGCCGGGGGCGGCGGCCGGGCCCACTCCCAGCGGCCCCACGTGTCTTTCCATGAGGACAGCCAAGCAAGGTCAAAGGTGGAGATGCCGTACCCCAGCAGTCCGCCGGGCCAAAAGCCGTCCCCACGCGCTGCGACCACCCTCCCTGGCACCCTCCACTCGACCACAAGCACAAGCGCCTTTCACCGGAGAATCGATGTGAATACACTCGCCCGACTCCGCGCACACTCGTGGGCAAGCCCTCCCTGCTGTGCCCGGCTGGGCGAGCGATCCACGCCGCACGTGACGGGCCCCCGCGTGCACCCACGAGGCCTGGCTTAGCGGGCCCGGGCCTGCGGCGCCCGGGGAATCTCTGGCTCTCGCCCGCAGACCGGCTCGGCGCAGAGTGAAGGACGGCTCCAGGATCCGAAACGCACGGGTGAGGCGGCGCAGAGCGGCCGCGTACCTGCGGGGCAGCAGCGCGACGTGCGGGCGACAAGACGGGCCGTCGGCGGCGAGTGAGGGACAGAGAGCAGGGCGCGCACGGCAATGAGCCCGCGTCCCCTCCCTCCGCCGCTCCCCCCGCCCCTCTGCAGCGCGCCTGCGGGCGGTGCCCACCCCCTTCCCGGCCGCCTGGGCCCTGCAATCTGCACGCTCCGCGCGCCAGTCCCGCCCCTCCCTACCCGCGCCGGGCCAGGCCAGCGGGTTCAGCCCTCTCTGGCCCGCTTAGGCTAGTTCCCGGGCTGCGCGCCGTTCCAGAACGTTCCGGAAAGAGCCTGGCTCTATGTGGGTCAAGGGTCAAATGCGTCATTTCCGGGAGGGGGGGCAAAGGGTTAGTACTTTCACCTATGCTGGCCGCCTAGAAAAGCCTAGAAAGAGCTGCTCTTTTCTTCCGCCTCCGGGTCCGCGCGTCAGTGGCCTGCGCAGAGCCCAGGAAACGAATAGGGGCGCGCACTGGTGCGGCCAGCCCCCTTTCGCGGGGAGGGGCTGGGCGGGAGCGAGCGCGCCTGCGCGGTGGGCAGCTTTTTCTGGCGTTCACGTGTCCGGAGGGTCCGACAGTAGGTCTCTCCTTTCGCCTGCTGCGTGAGTGCGGAGTGCGAACTGCGGCAGCCGGAGTCATGGTGAGTCCCGCGTGGGCTGAAGGCCGGCGGACCCGGGTTGGCCTGGGGCTCATGGCGAGCCCGGGCGATTCCCTTTGGGCCTCGCGGGAGGAGTAGAGGTCAGAGACCCGCGCCCGCCCGAACCCTGGAGAGGCGAGACCCCGCGGACCCTTTCCTCCGAGTAGGGCTTTCTGCACGCGCGTGTGAGGCGCGCGTGGGTCAGGGGGCGGGAATCCCGACGCACGCCTCCTGCGGGACCCTGGTGGGTGTGTAATGGTCTTGAAAAAAGCGTGGCCACAGGCAGAGGACTTCAGTATTTAATGACAATTTACAGAAAATCCTTGGAAGGATTGACCTTGGAAGAAACTAAGCTTGTCCTTGAAGCTCGTCTGCCTGCTGACCTGAGGAGCAACAACAGACCCCTAACACTCACAGGGAGTGGGAAATGAAACGCGGAATTTAGAACTGAACGTTCAGAAGTGTTTGCTTTGAATGGAAAATCTGAACATTGGCGTTATCTTTGAAAGCCACACGTGGCCTGTTTAGAATATATTGTGTTTCAAATCTAACGTTTTTCTCTCTAAAGGCAGGACAGGCATTCAGAAAGTTTCTTCCTCTCTTTGACCGAGTATTAGTTGAAAGAAGTGCAGCCGAAACTGTAACCAAAGGAGGCATTATGCTTCCAGAAAAATCACAAGGAAAAGTATTGCAAGCAACGGTGGTAGCTGTTGGATCAGGCTCTAAAGGAAAGGTAAATGCGGACTGAAGTGGAACTCATTTTAATGTGAAATGCGAGGGTGGGGAGGGGAGGGATCCTTGGTTATTTAAAAGATTATTCCCCAGTGGGTTCATAACTAATATGCTTTCAGCAAAAATGATTGGAAAAAAAATCCCTTGTTGTATATGATGGAGGGAGAGTTCCACGGCATTAAAACCAGTAGATATAAATTTGAACTCATAGTCTGACCTCTAACACACTGAAATTGCCCTAATCTTTTAATCCTAATCACTTTCTGTCTTGCATGTAAGACCTGGCCTTCCAGTTACTCTCCAACTGAGTGTCAACTGGAATATTGCATAAATGCCCTGGGGTCATATGTGTTCATTGCATTGTTCCAGGTCCCTCTAATAAAGTTCTAGCAAGGGGCTATCCTGGAGTTAGGAATAGGAAGATTTGGGGCACTCTACTTCAGTCCCTCTCCCTAAATCTGCTTTGGAGGAACAGAAATTGAATTGCAAAAGTAAATGAAGTATATGTTCCAAAGTCAGAAAATTAAGTTTTTACGTGTTGAAAGAAGTTAAACATGACCATTGTACATATGGTTTTAAAAACTGGTTTACCTCACTTGGTTGTGAAGTAACATATTACTTCAAGTATGTTAATATTTAACGATTGAAAAGCTTAAAGTTAGTTTTCCCAGTATAATTCTTTGACCCTTTAAACTGAAATCAGGTTTTAGTTGAAGCCTCTGTGTGTGTGTGCCTTATTTCAAAGTGTAACTCTGCAGTGATATTTTTGAGTGAAGAATTATGACTGTATAAATTATATCACCTGACCGCCAAAACCCTTTTTAAACATCTGATTCCAATGTGCACAGTTGATTAATAATAAAAGCGTAAATATTTGGTGTGATTAACTAAACATCTTTACTAATAAACATCCTTATTTTCTTAAGGGTGGAGAGATTCAGCCAGTTAGTGTGAAAGTTGGAGATAAAGTTCTTCTCCCAGAATATGGAGGCACCAAAGTAGTTCTAGACGACAAGGTGTGTAAACTTCATAATATTAAGGATAGGTTAAATATTTGCTATTAGTTTTCTTAACTAATGGTTTCTCTGTTTGCAGGATTATTTCTTATTTAGAGATGGTGACATTCTTGGGAAATACGTTGACTGAAATAAGTCACTATTGAAATGGCATCACGTGAAGCTGCCCATTCCACTGAAGTTCTGAAATCTTTCATCATGTAAATAATTTCCATGTTTCTCTTTTATAATAAACTAAGGATATCCAAGCTAATGACATCCAGTGTTTAAAATTTAGTTTCACTGTACTGGTATAAACATTTCCAAATAAAAACATATAAATCACTGGTTAATTTTTATTTAGTGATTTAAGATGGTTTTGGGCTTGCCTGGTGGCTCAGATGGTAAAGAATCTGCTTACGGTGCAGGGAACCCAGGTTCAATCCCTGGGTTGGTTGGTCCCCTGGAGAAGGGAATGGCTACCCACGCCTGTATTCTTGCCTGGAAAGTCCATGGACAGAAAAGCCTGACACTACAGTACATGCGGTCGCAAAGAGAGAGACACGACTGAGCGACTGACACTTGCTTTGGGGTTCGTGGTTTATGTGGGGCACGTACAGGTAACCTGCAGAGAACTGGAAAATGAGGTTTTCAGTCTTCATGTTGAAGCTAATTTTATTAAGTATATAGTTGATGCTGATTCAAAGCCATGGATATTTACTAAACATTCTAAAGGTGAAGACAAGTAGCAACATTGTGACTTCATATATATCAAACATTTAAGTATAGTTTTTCACTTAGGCAAATCTAGTATTATGTCTTATTTCTTAAGTTATATTTTGAAAACCTTTGAACATTTTCACTCCTACATAGTTAGGAAGAAATGCAAGGTAGGGTGTAATAGCTCACACTGGCTGCGTCCCTGTGTCCTCCAGGCTAGGCACCCAGTGACGGTGTAGCTGACACTTGAGCATTTCCTGGATCCTAGCTACTGTTGTAGGTACTTGGCATATATCACGTGGCTTAATCTCTCAAGAACATATGAATCAAGTACTATCAGTCAGGTGTTGCATATAAGGAAGGTGAGGCACAAAGGGGGTTAAGTAATAACAGGACACTTTGTGGCTCAGCTGGTAAAGAATCCGCCTGCAGTGCAGGAGACCTGGGGCCAGTCCCTGGGTTGGGAACATTTCCTAGAGAAGGGAAAGGCTACCCACTCCAGTATCCTGGCCTGGAGAATTCCATGGACTGTATATAGGCTATGGGGTCGCAAAGAGTGTCCGCACTGAGCGACTTTCACTTTCAGTCTACATATATTTACATGCTGTCTAAACTGTTAGGGCCTCTGCTATTTGTCAGCCCATTCTAAGCACTTTAGATAGACATTTCAGATAACTGGAGAAGGGAAGGAGTACCTAAAAATGTCTGACAATTAGGTTATCTAGTATACAATTTATTGATTTTAACAAATAGGAAACAGAACTGGACCAATCACTTGATTTAGGAGCCAGGAGAATTAAGATTTGAACCCAAACAATCCTACACTGGAGTTGATTACCAACTCCTAATCTTGTCTGCCTCTCAGCTATTTTTGCCTTGCAGTCAAATTTGTTCTCTAGTTTTGGTTGCTTATAAGCTAGCCTATGATAATGTCTTTTAAAAGTTGTTGTATTCCATATCTGTCTTGTGGAATAAAAGTCTAGATTAAATTTTATGTGTTAACGGAATAATCTCAACTTTTGATAATATCCCCATCAATAAAATAGTATGTGTATTTACATTATATGTTAGTGACATTTTGCTGTATAAGGCTTTTTGTCATATTTAGGTTAAAAAAAGGAATGCATTATTTTTACAGAACCCAACTGGGCCATCAGTTTCCTACTGTGTGCCAGGCACAGCTAATGTGCACTGCATGTTGTAACCCTGTAAGCACAGATTTGTTTCAGCAATGAGAGAACTCAACTCAAGGCCATGTGGTTGGTAAACTGTAATAGGAATCCAGTCCAAGGTCTATGACTTTCCCATTCGTGATTGTTTTCCCAGGACCCAAGGAAATAAGTACATTTTGAGATCTAAGATGAGTTTGCAAAACTTACTCATTCTCGGAATTACTTGCTATCTTAGGATTTCAGGGCTCTGTCCATAACCTAAATCAGAAGGATGGGAGGGTTCTTTTTGTGCTAGAGAAGTTGTCTTTGTCTAGCAGAACTGCTAAAGAATCACTTTATAGATTGTGAGATTATATTAAAAGTTAATAGGGAAAAGAATTTTGGCATGAGAAATTTGGGCCAAAAATCTGGGTATTGGGGATGTGTACCCATGTGTTTTAGAGAGGTATGTTGTCAATTACTTCTTGTTCAACAGGAAAATAGTAAGGAGAAAGGTAAAATAGGTAAAATTCTGACTGGAATTTTAGTGATGGCCTTAGCATTTTTGAGCTCTTGCCAGACATTATTCTAGTGACTTAACATAAAATCCTACTTATCTGTGTAATCATAGCAATACTGTTTGACGTTCTTTGCCTCACAGGTGAAGGATGCAGATAGGTAGAGGAACTTGCTCAATGTAACATAAATTTTAAGTCATAGGTTGGATCTGAACTCAGCCTTGTCTGACTTCAAAGTCTGCATTTCACTATTCCTCACAAAAAATTTTTTGAAAAATTGAGAATAAAATTACTACGGTGCTATTCTGCTGTGGAAGTTGTTACCATTATCAAGATTATGATTTTTTTTTCCTCTGTTGCTCCAGAAACTATGCTTTACAGAAAGTTCTTATTTTTTAAAATTAACATTATAAAATAGGTATTTTTTCATTTTTTTTACTGTAGTGAGAACACTTAGTACGAAATACACCTTCTTAACAGATTTTTAAGTGTACATTATAATATTGAATAAATGAAACTTTATGCCCATTGATTAAAAACTCCCCATTTCCCCTTCCCCCTAGTCCCTGGCAACCACTGTTCTATTCTCTGCTTCTATAGCTATTTTAGATACTTCATGTATGTGGAATACAGCATTTTGTCCTATGATTGGCTTATTTGACTTAGCTTATTGTCCTCAAGGTTCATTCCATGTTGTCAAATATTTAAAGCTGAATAATAATTCCATTGTATGCAACACCACATTTTCTCCATTCATACAATAGATGGACATTGAGGCTTCCACAGCTTGGCTATTGTAAACAGTGCTACAATTCAGATGAGAGTGCTAATATATCTCTTTGAGATCCTGATTTCAGTTTTTTTAGAAAAATACTCAGAAGTGGGGTTTCTGAATAGAACCATGGTAGTTCTATTTTCAACTTTTTGAGGATCCTCCAAACTGTTTGCCACAGTTGGGCACACCATTCTGGTTTACCACCAACATGGATCATAAGGTTTTAGGGGTGTGAATTTATCACATTTGTTTCCTAATTTGATGTGCAGTTTTTGTTTCTAGTTAAATCTCATTCTTCTAGTACATTTTTTTTTTTAAATTAATTCATTGATCCGTTTAGTGTACAGTATATGTGTCTGACTTTTTTAAACCAATGGTTAACTTTGAGTTGGGGGTTAACCAATGGTTAACTTTGGGGATTACTCACTCTTCACCACCACCACTCCCCTGCCCCCAAATTTGAGATGTCACCTTTATCATACATTAAATTTTTAAATAAACATATTCCTGGATTTTACAGTCTGATCCATTGATCTCTCTATCCCATCACAGTGTTTTCAATAGAAAGTTATGTATTTGTCTGGTCCCTGATAGGGCAGTTCCTCCCTGTATTCCCAACAGTGCACCTACCTGGCTGTGAGCATTTTTAAGCTTCTGGGTAAGGGCTGCCAGATTGCTCTCCAGCATGATACCAGGTCAGGCATCATCCAGCAAGTTAATAGCTCTTTTCCCTGCACCCACACCAAAATGGACTTTAGAACTTTTTATTTACATGAAGTCTATTTAAATGTCTTTTTTTTTTTTTTTTTTTACCCCTTAAACAGTCTGTATGAGAGAGCTCAATCAAACCTAGGCGCTGGATCCTGTGTAGCTTACATAGTCAGTTCAGTCACTCAGTCATGTCCAACTCTTTGCAACCCCATGAACTGCAGCATGCCAGGTCTCCCTGTCCATCACCAACTCCTGGAGTTTACCCAAACCCATGTTCATTGATGACATGGAGATATGGATGACAGAGTCAGTGATGCCATCCAACCATCTCATCCTCTGTCCGTCCCCTTCTCCTGCCCTCAATCTTTCCCAGCATCAGGGTCTTTTCCAATGAGTCAGCTCTTCGCATTAGGTGGTCAAAGGATTGGAGTTTCAGCTTCAGCATCAGTCCTTCCAATGAACACCCAGGACTGATCTCCTTTAGGATGGACTGGTTGGATCTCCTTGCAGTCCAAGGGACTCTCAAGAGACTTCTCCAACACCACAGTTCAAAAGCATCAATTCTTCGGCGTTCAGCTTTCTCTATAGTCCAACTCTCACATCCATACATGACCACTGGGAAAACCATAGCCTTGACCAGACGGACCTTTGTTGACAAAGTAATGTCTCTGCTTTTTAATGTGCTGTCTAGGTTGGTCATAACTTTCCTTCCAAGGAGTAAGCGTCTTTTAATTTCATGGCTGCAGTCACCACCTGCGGTGATTTTGGAGCCCAGAAAATAGTAGTTACGTGATATTTGACAAATCATCTCAACCTCTCTGGGTTTAAGAATTAACTTAAAAAAAAAAAGGCACTAGATGTTCCTTAACATTTTGAGTCAAGCCTGATATTTTTTTTCCCTTAAACTTTAATTGTATTAATATTTAAAACTAGATATTGTGTTTGTGGGCTTCCCAGGTGTCTCAGTGGTAAAGAATCTGCTTGCCAATGCAAGAGACGTGGGTTTGATCCCTAGGTGGGAGAGATCCCCTGGAGAAGAAAATGGCAACCCACTCCAGTATTCTTGCTGAGATAATCTCATGGACAGAGGAGCCTGGAGGGCTACAGCCCAGGGGTCACAAGAGTCAGACACGACTGAAGTGACTGACCATGTACACATGCAATGTGTATGTAGGTAAAAATTCAAAAGGATGTACAATGAAAAGAGTCCTTCCCACCCCTGTGCCCTAGCCACCTGGTTCCATCCCTGGAGGCACTGGTGTTACAGTTTATATTCTTTCTGTCAGGGGTGTTTTATGTATACATATGTATTTGTGTGTGTATACATATGTATCTTGTGCATATGAAATATATATATACTTTTCAAAAGTAAAATATTCTGTATACACCAATTGGCACCTTTTTATTTTTTTTTTTGTATTAACAATTTTCTTTGGAATTAATCTATAAAGTACATATAAAAGTTTCATTCTCCTTATAGCTGTATGATGGTTCATTATATGGATGAACCAAAATTTAAGCATTTCCTATTGACTGATACTTAAATTCTAAACTTATGCTACTAGAAAATGCTTCTGAAATAAATAAAATTTCCCATAGATTTTAAGATTAACTGTGGGGCATGAAATTGCTATGTCAAAGGGTCATTGTTACTTAGTAGCTAGGTTGTATCTGACTCTCTTGCAACCCCATGAACTACAGAGCCCGCCAGGCCCCTCTGTTCAGTGGGGTTTTCCAGGCAGGAATACTGGGGTGGGCTGCCATTCGCTTCTCCAGGGGATCTTCCTGATGCAGTTCTTGAACCTGTTCTTCTGCACTGGCAGGCAGATTCTTTACTATTGAGCGGCCTGGGGAGCCCATGTCAACGGTTATGTGAACCTTAATCATATATGCACACTCACACATACAAGCATCTTCAAGGTGCCCTTCAGAGAAGTTCTACCGATTAATAATCTTACCAGCAATGTATGAATCGCTGGTTTCCTCCCACTCTCAATAATATAGGATGTTATGAAGTTTTTATTTTTCCAAACAACTCATTTTAATTTATCTTTATGGATAAGGGCGAGGATCTCGTGTTTAAGAGCCATCTCTATTTTCTTTCCTGTTAACTGACTATTCCTATTGACTGTTAATATCTGCTGCTCACTTTCCTACTGGGTAACTGGCTTTTTATGATTTGATATCCTTATCATTCAGGAAAATTGGTTCTTTGTGATAAGTTTTTTCCTCCAGTTAATAATTTGATTTTTTTTTTTTTTTATGCTTTGAATTTGCAGGAAGTCACTTTGGTATAGCTGAATAAATAAATTTTTCCATGATAGCTTCTAGTTATTATTTCAAACTCTGAAAAGTCTCCAGTAGAAGGTTCTTCCATAGTTTCTTTAAGTATTTTTATGGTTTTGGGTTTTTGTATTTTTTCAATCTTATCTGGAGATTTTCCTGTTATAAGAGATAAGGAATGGATCCAAACCCTCTTTCTTCTTACAAGTTAAGCCTGGTTCTTTAAGACATTAAAATTTAGCCAAACTCTTAAAAACCACTTTTCAGTCTCATTTTGCCTAAAGGTTTGACTTATAAAAAAATCAGTGGGTACTTACTTATCTGACTTATTTCAAAAGACCAATTTATTATAGTATTTTTAAGTCATTAATTTAATTTTTTTTTAATTTGAAGTTTTTTTGGCTGTACTGGGTCTTAGTTGCAAGTGCAAGCTCTTTAGTTGTGTCATACAGGATCTAGTTCCCTGACCAGGGATCAAACCCAGGCCCCCAGCATTGAGACTGCAGTCTAAGCCACTGGACCACTAGGGAATTCCCCATTCATTTTTTTGAACATGTGTCAGGCACTATCTTAGGCACTAGAGAACAGGGATGAATAAATCAGTTCAGTTCAGTTCAGTCGCTCAGTCATGTCCAACTCTTTGCCACACCATGGACTGCAGCACGCCAGGCTTCCCTGTCCATCCCCAGCTCTCGGAGCTTACTCAAACTCATGTCCATTGAGTCAGTGATGCCATCCAATCATCTCATTCTCTGTTGTCCCCTTCTCCTCCTGCCTTCAACCTTTCCCAGCATCACTGTCTTTTCAAATGAGTCACTTCTTCACATCAAGTGGCAAAAGTATTGGAGTTTCAGCTTCGGCATCAGTCCTTCTAATGAATATTCAGGACTGATGTCCTTTAGGATGGACTAGTTGGATCTCCTTGCAGTCCAAGGGACTCTGAAGAGTCTTCTCTAACACCAGAGTTCAAAAGCATCAATTCTTCTGCGCTCAGCTTTCTTTATAGTCCAACTGTCACATCCATACATCACTACTGGAAAAACCATAGCTTTGACTAGACAAAGCTTTGACGGACTTTTCTTGGCAAAGTAATGTCTCTGCTTTTTAATATGCTGCCTAGGTTGGTCATAGCTTTTCTTCCAAGGAGCAAGCATCTTTTAATTCCATGGCTGTAGTCACCATCTGCAGTGATTTTGGAGCCCCCCAAAATAAAGGCTGTCACTGTTTCTACTGTTTCCCCATCTAATTGCCTTGAAGTGATGGGACCGGATGCCATGCTTGTAGTTTTCTGAATTTTTTTTTTTTTAGTTTTCTGAATGCTGAGCTTTAAGCCAACTATTCACTCTCCTCTTTCACTTTCATCAAGAGGCTCTTTAGTTCTTCTTCACTTTCTGCCATAAGCGTGGTGTCACCTGCATATCTGAGGTTATTCATATTTTTCCCTGCAATCCTGATTCCAGCTTGTGCTTCATCCAGCCCAGCGTTTCTCATGATGTAATCTGCAAAGAAATTAAATAAGCGGGGTGACAATATACAGCCTTGATGTACTCCTTTTCCTATTTGGAGCCAGTCTGTTGTTCCATGTCCAGTTCTAACTGTTGCTTCCTGACCTGCATAGAGATTTCTCAAGAGGCAGGTCAGGTGGTCTGGTATTTCCATCTCTTTAAGAATTTTCCAGAGTTTCTTGTGACTAAAATGGGCAGAAGTAAACAACTAAATTAATAGCATAATTTTAGAGACTGGTGTCATCTAGAAAATAAAGGTAGAAAATGCCCCTAACTTCATGAAAGACATTAGGTGCCCTATTGAAAAAAGGAAATGATAATTGTCTGTTGTGACTTCTCTCTCCTGTTCATATCTTCCCTTCCTGAAGATTCTGGAACTATTGTATTAGTTATCTATTGCTGCTTAATAAATCATCCCAAACTTACTGGCTTAAAACAACAATATCTCACACAGTATCTGGACATCAGAAATTTGGAATCTGCTTATACCAAATTTTATGAGGCTACTGTCAGCCAAAGGTTTGACTGGGATCTGCAAGTTATACTTCCAAGATGGTTATTCTTGCTGGCAAGTTGGTGCTTAGTTTTGGTGGGAGCTTCAGGGGATCCCTTGTGGGCAACTTGCGGACCCTCACACATGGCAGCATCTTGGCTTACCCGAGGGAGGTGAGCTGAGAGAGCAAGGCCCAAGCCACGGTGTCTCTTACGGCCTAACACCAGGAGGCACACAACATCGTTTTCAGTGTCCTGTTTTGATTAAACAGGTCCGTCCTATTCAGTGTGTGAGAGAACCAAAGGTGTTCTTCATTCGGTTCTCTCTCACACTGAGGAGATGATAGTCACTGTGGGACAGCTTGGCAACTGGCTACCACAGTCACTAGTTGGTCAAATATTCTAGAGGTAAAAATGAAGTGCTGTGGGAGCTGAGTATCTCACTCATTTGTAGTCAAAATTGTCTTGTTTGAACTTTATAAATTCAAAAAATTTTGTCTATAACAACTTTTATAAAGAGAAATTAATTTTCAGATAATATGCTAAAAATGTACAAAACTACACACACAACTACTTTTTGTTCAGCTGTGAACATACATCTCCATACTTCACTGCTGCTTCAAGTTTTGCTTGGCCTGGAAGGAAACTGCCTCCATGAAATCCCCTCAATAAATGCTACTTCATGACACATTTCAAGTACTTCATGCACCCGTGAGTGCATCAGCTCTGCTCTTAGGCTGGCTTCCTTCAGGTCAAGACGGTTGATGCAGCCCCAGACTTGACAAGCTTCAGTGGCACAAAAAAGGGACAATCTCTTTTACTGTCTCCTCAAGAGCAAGAAAACCTTTCCCTAAAGTGCTCCATCAGGCTAAAATGGAGTCAAATGCTCACCCTTTACCCATTGGCTTAGGCCAATAAGGATTTATCCCTCAGCTAAAGATGGGTTTACCTTTCCCTGCTCAAATTGGGAGAGATGGATACCAAGCAAGAGGAAAGTCTCTTTGCAAAGAGCTTATGTCAAGGAGTGTGGATAACAAATAGGCAGCCATCAACCAAAGATATTTTGTCTGTAGTATAGTAATTTACATATCCTCCTTTCCTATTCGTTTTTAAACTTTCTGAAGAAAGGAGCTTATACATCTTATTCATGGTTCTCAGCTCTTGCTCAGTGCCTAAACACAATGGGCATTCACTATTTTACTTGAATTTTAAAACTCCCCTAGGTGGATTTCATATTGGATAGATGGTTTTGAAATTACTTATGATTTGTTGGACTTATGGAGTATTTTCTTCTAAAACTTTTGAGAGTCTTTAAAATTAATTAATTTTTGCTGCCCTGGGTCTTCATTGCTGCAGACGAGCTTTCTCTAGGTGCGGAGAGCTTCTAGTCACGAGCTTCTCACTGCAGTGGCTTCTCCTGTTGCAAAGCACAGGCTCCAGGGAGCCTGAGCTTCAGCAGTTTTGGCTCACGTGATCTAGAGCACAGGCTCAGTATTTGTGTTCCACGGGCTTGGTTGCTCCATGGCATGTGAGATCTTCCGAGACCATGGATCAAACCCACGTTCCCTGCATTGCAAGGTGGATTCTTAACCACTGGACCATCAGGGAAGCCTCCAAAAGATCATACTCTTATGAGGCAGAAGGTTTCATTACCTGGTTTCATTACCACACACACACACACACACACACATACACACACACACCCTTTTATTTGATAAACTGTTCAAAGTCTTACAGTCAACAAGGAAAAGAATTTAGATTTCTTGAATCTCAGTCCAGAGTTCTTTTCATTTGTCTATCTTACCTTTAAAAAAAGCTACTTCTTTAACCAAAATATTCAAGTAACCTATTTTTACATGCTACTGTTATTACTGATCATGCACTTTTCTTTTCTTCTTCCCCCCACTCCCTAAATTAATTGTGGTTATAGAATTATTGTTGTTTGGAGGTCTGCAGACTTCCAATCTGCAGACTGACAGATTAAACGTCAGATTAAAATGTGAAGGTTATGAGCTAGAAACATTTCAACCATAAAGACCAAGGTTCTTCCTGTAAACAAGGCCAGAATTGACATCACAATGTAACATAATTAGACTTTTCAAAGAGATGATTATGTATTTTGTTCCTGAATTTAACACCTACTTACCCCCTTTTTCTTTTGTTCTTTTCAGATGGATTGAAACAGTATTTAAGTATTACTAATTCCAGACTTAAGAGAACATTAAGATGAGCCCCTTCAACTATAGATAACTGATATTTACAGCTCAGGGCCTACAACACAATCTGGGAAATTATAACTGAATCCTTGGAGTAAGGGAGGTTAGGTTGTCCACAGACCTAAGAATCTACTCTCTACAGATCCACCCATATCTCTCTTAGGGTGGCAACATTTAGGTGCTGCTTGCCTTAGATTCTCACTGTATTTATTAAGAGAACTGGTGATTTGTACGGCTGTCTCCATTGCTAGACTCTAATCAACTTATCTTTAAGGATGGGGCCTTTTTATACTTTTACCTCAGTGCTAAACACACAGTGGGGCTTAATAAACACTTGTTGGATGAATAAATTTTATGCACTTATAAGTTAGTGATGGAATTATCCTTTCTCTTGAAAAGTTACCAGTCTCTACATCTTCCAGAAAGAAGAAATCTTTATTTAAAGGCAAACAGACTTCCCATATTAAATGCTTCTGAACGAAATTCCAAGTCATGACAGTTATTCAGCTTTGCGCTCATTTTAACCACCTTCTCATCCACTCCTGGCTTCTATCTTTGGAGACTGTTACATGTCTCAGCATTCTTAATACACCTGTGTACTTGATGGGATATCTGATGCTTTTCTCTCTTGGAAATTACCCTACTATATGCACTGTTTACTCACTTAACTGACTTCCCATTTGATAACCTAAGGCCTCCCTCATCCCAGATCAAACATTTTAAGATTTCCAAGCAGGAACCAAACAAAGTTTGCCAATACGTCTGTGATTCCATGACTTAAGAGAAAACTTAGAACTTGCAACAAAGGAAAACTGAAATTCTGGGATGTACAACACCCACCGTCAATGAAGGGGCATTCATGTTCTCCTCCTGCTTCTGACTTGCAAAAAAAATACAAGCTAATTTTGTCTGCTTAACACACAATACCTGATGTCCCCTCTACCCCGGATAATTGGCATCTGGGTCTCTTATCTACACAAACTTGTCATTGAAAGATCCTTGGCTTTGAAGTTAGCGGATGGCGGCAATACCGTTTTACACTCTAAACCTAAGTCTGATTTGAAATTGGTCGATTTCATGCAGGGTCTGTGTAATTTTCCAAGACTGCTGACCTGTTTTTCACTTTGCACGTCTAGGCACATTTCGGGACAGACTTATGCTTCTCTAGGTATTTGCTTGAACAACCGACAACTGAAACGGTCGCCATTGTGCAAGCTCCGTCCTTACAGTTAACTAACAGAAGCCCAAGGAGATGCGCGACGCGTTACGCCGCATTTGCACATTCCCACTTGGGGACGGTGGCTGTCTGCGCTGGCCGGCGGAATCCCCCTTGCTACTCTAGCCCTTGGCAGCCGGTCTCCCCCTCCCTCCCTCCACCCACTTCGCCGCCTGAGAGTCGTCGGCTGTTCCTTCCCTCGACCCCCTCCCTCCGTCAGCCGGCCCTTTCGGGGACTCGTCCGGTTCCTCCCACCCTGCCCCGCGCGGGCTCCGGCTGTGCCGTCAGCTGTCGCCCCTCCCCGGCGCCCGGGTCGGGACGCCGCTCCGCCCCGCCCCCCGCGCAGGCAGCCGTCCCCTACATCCGGGTACCGACTCCAGCCACCCAGACTCTGGCACTATGGTCATGGCGGAGGGGACGGCTGTGCTGAGGCGGAACAGGCCGGGTACCAAGGCTCAGGTACTATCTCTGCCCCTTTGGTGGAGGGGGAGGGCGCTCTTGGTGCCGAGCAGAGTCGCACTTTGAAGTGGTTACCTCTGAGAGGAGGACGGGCCGGGGCAACCGGCGGACTGGCGGGGGCACTGGTGCCCGGCCTGCTCTTCCGGAGCCTCAGCCCCTCGGTTTGGCTGAGGCGGCGGCGGCCCGCGAGGCCTGCTGAGTTCCGACTGGAGGGTGGGCGTGAGGGGCGCGTGGGGGCGGCCGAGACCGGGGCTGGAAAGCCTGTTAGCAGCGACTGCTTGTTCTCGCTTTTTGCCTGATCTCCAGTGATCAGTGGCTGAGGGGCGCGGCCGGCCAGGTGGAGACCCCTGAGGTTCCGTGAGGGCCGGGGCTTCTAGGGTGGGAGGGGTGTAAACAGCCTACCTTGTCCTGGCTTCCAGCTCCTATCTGGCTTGTGACCTGCCCGACTCCTGACATCCAGCTTGTCTAGCCGGATCCGGGAGTCGATAATTTACTTAGTCGTCCTCCTCCTGCTGTTTGCTTTTGACCACTTCTCGCTCTAGCAGTTCTCTGGTCCAGCAAGTTTTCATCATCAGGCTGGGACTTGCTAGATGTCATTCCTTGTGAATTTCTTTGTTATTATGTGTGAAGCATAAGGAAGGAACTGATTATAATTTTATCAACTTTTAGTAGGGCAGTACTTGGGGTGAGTTGGTCCTTATGTCAGGACCAACTTGGGATTTGCAAAAGACGGAGTGCTTTTCACATTCTTAAAAAAAATCAAATAGGGTAGTTAGACCTCATCTGATCAACCTGCCAAGTGAAATGGCTTGCAATTGGGTACATGCTCCAAAATCAGAAGAGATGTTATAATGTGATTTTAAAGAAAAAGAGGTTAAGTGTATGTGTGGGGTGGCGAGCAGGGTTGGAGACCAGATGCAATCTTGGAGCTACTCTTCTACCTTGTGCCAGAGAATAGATTTTTTTTTTTTTTTTTTAGAAAATAGATTTTTAATGCCTTGGCCAGAATTTGGGAAGGGGTGTCCTTTCAAAGGGAACTTTTAGACCCAGGCACCTTCCCAGATCCATGTTACAGATAAGGAAACTGAAGCCCAGAAATTAGACTGCTTTTGCTAAAGGTTACAGTCTCCATATTCGATTCGTACTTAGTTCACTAGTGACCTTTTCTTTTTCATAAATTGCTTCTAATACTGAATTTTAGAGAGTTCAGTTTGAAAACGTTTTGTTTTGATAGAGTCATGTTTTATTGTGTCAGTTTTATTGGCAGTTTTATAGTCATCCTACTTGGAATTTGTATATTATTTATGCTTTTTACTGTTTCCAAAATTTCTTTCTTTATAAATGATCTTTTCTCAGATGCTGTTAATTCTTATTCTGTGGAAACATTATTTCTGATCCTTTTAAATGATCAACTTTTATATTTTTGTATTTAGAAGTGAATTTTTTTGTACTCACATAAGAATCATCCGTTTCTACTGATTCAAAAGTTCTTAATTTTGAAAGGTTTGAGAATCATAGATTTTAATTCAGTATTGTAACACACCTATTTGCTGTGTTATGAGTAAGTCACATATAGAAAGCTCCTTTGCTTTTTTCCACATAGTCATAGATCAAAGTTGTTAAATAAAATGTAATAGAAAAGGTTAGGATTTTTAAAAAAGGACTACTTAAGCAGCATTCTGACTTCCTTCAGTGAAATGGGTCTACTCTAAAATGATATATTTAGAATTAGAGTAGATAGAGTATCTTTCTACTTTTTTTTAAATTGGTTAGGCTGGGTTATAGGCACATAGTTGTTTTTCAGTAAATGTTTTACTGAATTAGATGAGAATGTTCATTAAGCTGGATTTTTGGCTCCTCTTTTAAGTGTTTTAGGTATGAGGCAAACATTTAATTCTCAATTAACTTTTTACATCTTTACATCTTTTCTGTGTTTTACTATATGTGTTTTCTAATATTTTAAAAACAGAATACAAGCGATTTTTGATTTTTTTTAAAAATGAAAAAATTTGCAAAGTGTATTAATAGAAACATTTTTCACTACAAATCAGGGAGAATTTTAAAACTACTTTCTAATAATATGTAGATAATATCTAGGAAGAGACATCCTAAAACAATTTCCAGAAAGTTGTTTTTATTTCTTGACTTTTAAAATAAATTTAGTTCATTTTCATTCAAAATAGGAAAAATATTCAGAATAGAAAAAGAAAAGATATGAAATGTTTAAGACACTTCAATGGTATACCATACCCATCACGTACTCTCAGAACTAAGACATTACTAATATAGTTAAATCCTTCTGTATCACATTCTTCTGTCTTCTACCCACTCCTGGTCAGTAATGGTGATTATCATTCCTTTTTTTTTTCTTTAAACTTTTTACTGTTACATGCATTATATTTATAAATATGTTTTGCAATTAAATTTTTATTAATGTGGTATCAAACACTGTATTCTTCAGGTTGCTCCAATTTTTAGAGACTTACTCACATTGACTTGGTGCAGGGTTGTAGATTTTTGGTTTACTACTACCTTTCCCCAGACATATATTGAGTACCTACAATGTGTCAGGCATTAAGCGCCTACAGAAGATATATAGGTAAACTGCTGAAAAAGCCGTCAGATGGAAAGAGTCTTAACACTTTGGTGAATGTCTGTGAACTGGGCTATCTGTAGAGCAGTTCAGAACCAGTACAAGGTGACCCATAAAAATATCCCCCTTAAAAGAAGATTGTTTGAATTTTCCTGGTAGTCCAATGGTTAAGAATCTGGCTGCCGGGCTTCCCTGGTGGCTCAGTGGTGAAGGGTCCACTTGCTAATAAATGGAGGAGACACAGATTCCATCCTGGATTCAGGAGAATCCCACATGCTTAAGAGCAACTAAGCCCACGTGCCACAACTATGGAACCTGTGTGCTAGAGGCCCAGGATCTGCAACTCCTGAACCCACCTGTGGCAACTACTGAAACCCGTGCTCCCTGGAGCCCATGCTCTGCAACAAGAGAAGCCACAGTAGTGAGAAGCCTGCACACTGTCACTAGAGAGTAGCCCCTGCTCTCTGCAGTTAGAAAAAGCCTGAGCGCAGCAACGAAGACCCAGCACAACCAAAACATAAACAAACAAATGTTTTAAAAAGTAGGTTGTTCTTGTTAAATGATTCATTTTTGGTGGTGCTCACATTTTGATTTAGAAATTTAAAACATCCTTTGCAATTAGAATTGTAATTTATAATATCTGTCTTAAATAATGCTTAATGGAGTAGTAACTGCTGCTTATTCTAGCTATTCTCTTTGGGTAAAAACTGATGAATTTTTTTACTGCCTGGATTTTTTTTTCATTAGAAGTTTTGGAAAAATATTTAACCACCACAAACAAAATTGTGCTGGACTTATCAATTAATAACACATGAAAGGTTTATGAGAGCCATATTTGAGGGATCTATGGTTGAGAAAACTGTAACTTAGAATTCAGTTAAATAAAATCTTGGTGTTCATTTAAAACATTGAGTAAAATGTGTTTAATTTACTTACTAATAATCACATTGTTTAAAATATGAGAACTTTTCTTCTCCCCTGTTATAACTTTGGATCTTTGTTAGGAATTGAAGTTAATCATAATAGTATTACATCTTCTTTGTAACTTTGTACACGCTTTAACCATGACATTTTTTCTTACAGGATTTCTATAATTGGCCTGATGAATCCTTTGATGAAATGGACAGTACCCTTGCTGTTCAGCAGGTAATGATAATAGTTTCTTTTGCAACTCCAGTAACCTGAGCATTTTATCTCCTTTGTCGTAGTTAAGTATTCCTGTATCTTTTAGCACAGACCAGAATCCATGGAATCCATTGGGATGCCTGCTTAAAACTTTTATGAAACCTCATTTTGTTTTAAGATGGTATATTAAACTATCATCAAACTTAAATACATTTTATTATCTACTAATATATACCAAATTAAGGTATAAAATTTGATTTTAGAATGAACTTAATTCACAAATAATTGAATGCTTAAGTGGAATAATATAAGTATAAAGAAGTAGCATACTCATTATTCATTTGGTGATTGAACATTAGAGAACATGCTTGGCTTGCAGGATCTTAGTTCCCTGACCAGGGATTGAACCTTGGGCCCTGGTAATAAGACCACCAAGTCCTGACCACCAAGTCCTAACCACTCACCAGGGGACTGCCGGGGAATTCCCATAGTTGCTACTACTTCTTTTGTCTCCCTCCAATGTATTTGAAAGTTTGTTTCCACTACCAAATAGCTCACTAAGACTGTGATTATGGAGGAGGTGATAGCATGTTTAGTTTGAAAAACCCCTCAGGAGATTTTTTTCCCCCCTCTCAGGAGATTTTTAAGCATTTTTACTGAGAACCATGTTGTATACTATGTTGAGTTTAAAAAAAAAAAATGTGGTGGTTCTTCCCAAATGAATAAAATCTGGAAACTGGGAGAAAAAAGTTCCATAGCTAATTCTTAAAAATCACATTGAAGGGTTAATAAAAGGATGACTGATATTGGTTGTGCTAGTATATTAGTCAAGGCTGTTTGATTTTGATAGCTAGATAGTTAAAGTAGATAGCTATTTGGATTTATTGTGTTGTTTAAAAATATTGGAAAACAAAATAAAAACACAGTTGAATTCTTTGAGCAGTAAAAATTTGTCAGGGATTTCCCTGGTGATCTAGTGGTTAGGACTCTGTGTTTCCACTGCAGAGGGCATGGGTCTGATCCCTAGTCAGGGAACTAAGATCTTGAGAGCCCCTGGCCCCAAACATTTAAATAATCTTAATAGAAACATTTAAAACCTTTAGAATGGATCCAGTATAGTGTTTAGATACTTGGCATAGGAAATAGAAGAGTACTGATGATTGAATGGCTTTGCTCATTGCATTTTAAGAATGTATTGTTTAAAAAAAAAAAGAGAATATTGTTCAATGAACAAATATTTAATAGGTTAGTAAAGAGGCCTTGTGGAGGATTTGGAAATAAAATCTGGAGTTCTGTGCATGGAAATTGGCAAAAATTAAGACGAAAAATGTGCAGATATTTTTCTCTTTAAAAGTAGACTTTTGTTCTGATGCTATGCTGAATTTGCTTATTAGTCCTAATAGCAATTTTTTTGTGAAATCTTTTGGGTTTCTACATATGAGATTATTTCATTTGAAAACTGCTTGTTCCTTTCCAATGTAGATGCCTTTTATTTCTTTTTCTTGCCTGATTACTCTGGCTGGAATTTCAAATACTATTTTGAATGGAAGTGGCAACAGCAGGCATCCTTATCTTATTTCTGATCTTAATGGAAAGCTTTCAGTCTCTTCCACATTAAGTATGATGTTTGCTGTGTGTTTTTCATATTTGGCCTTCATTATATTGAGTTAGTTTCATCTTATTTTAAGTTTGTTAGTGTTTTTATCTTAAAAAGATGTTGAACTTTGTCAAATGCCTTTTCTGCACCAATTGAGATCATCGTGGTGTGTTTCTCCCCCTCCATTCTGTTAACGTGGTGTATTGTATTGATCAGTTTTTGTATGTTGAACCATCCTTCCATTCAAGGAATAAATCTCATTTGATTATGGTGTATAATCATTTGAATTTGCTGCTGAATTTGCTAGGATTTTTGCATCAGTGTTCACAAGGGATATTGTTATTTTAGTTTTCTTAGAGTATCTTAATTTGGCTTTGGTATCAGGAATGCTGCTGTAATGGGGTTAGGAAATATGCTGTTGTCTTCAATTTTTTTTGAAAGACTTTGAGAAGGATTGGTGTTAGTTCTTTTAATATTTAGTAAAATTCACCAGTGAAGCTGTTAGGTCCAGGGCTTTTCTTTGGTTGCACAACATGGTGAATACAAGAAAGCCACAGAACTGTATGCTTAAAAATGACTATCCTTTCCACATTGAATGGTTTTTGACACTCTTGTCAAAAATAATTTAACTTTATGTGAGGGTTTATTTCTAGTTCTTCTGTTCAGTTCCATTGGTCTATAAGTCTATGCTTATGTCCATACTAGACTTTTTTTTTTTAATGGCAACTTTTTTTTTAACTAATTACTTAGGCTGCACCGGGTCTTTGTTGCGGCTCACAGGATCTTATTTGCAGTATGCACAATAGTTAGGGCATGAGAACTCTTAGTTGGGGCATGTGGGATCTAGTTCTCTGGTCAGGGATGGAACTTGGTTCCCCTGCACTGGGAGAGCAGAGTCTTAGCCACTGGATCTCTAGGGAAGTCCACTGTTTTGATTATTGCAGCTTTGTAGTAAGTCTTGAAATTGGGAAGTATGCATCCTTCAATTTATGTTTTCAAGATTCTTTGACTATTTGGTGCCCCTTGGAATTTACATATAAATTTGAGAATTAGCTTTTCCATTCTTGTGGAAAGACTTGGAATTCTGGTAGAGATTGCACAGAATCTGTAGATTGCTTTAGGTAATATTAATAACAATATTAAGTCTACCTATAGATGTAAGATAACTTTCATTTAGGTCTTTAATTTTAACAATGTTTTGTAATTTTCAGTATGCAAGTATTTAATCTTCTGATTTAAATTAATTCTTTCATATTTTGTTCTTTCAAGTACTGTTGTAGATAGAGTTGCTTTCTTTTTTTCTTCTTATTTTTTATTGAAGTAAATAGTTGATTTACAATGTTCAGGTGTATAACAAAGTGATTCAGTCATATGTAGGTGTGGGTATATATAGGAGTTGCTTTCTTTTTTTTTCTTTCTTTTAATTTTATTTATTTTTCCTGTGCTGGGTCTCCTTTGCTGGGTGGGCTTTTTCTGTAGCTGCAGAGAGTGGGGGTGACTCTGTCATTGCTGTGCATGGGCTTCTCTTGCTGTGGAGCATAGGCCTTTAAGGTGCGCGGCTTCAGTACTTGATGCATGAGGGCTGAGTAGTTGTGGTTCAGTCGTTCCACAGCATGTGGAATCTTCCCAGATCAGGGATCGAACCTGTGTCTCCTGCGTTGGCGGGCAGATTCTTTAAACACCGAGCCATCTGGGAAGCTCCAGGAGTTGCTTTCTTAATTTTCTTTTTGAATTGTTCATTGAAAGTATACGCAACTGATATATATATATATTTTGTTGTTGACGTTGTTGTTGTTTTTGGTTGCTCTGGGTCTTTGTTGCAACATGCAGGCTTTCTCTGAGTTAATAATGCATGCTCGGTAATTGTGGTACATGGGCTTAGTTGTTCCAAGGCATATGGACTCTTCCTGGACTGGGGCTGGAACCCATGTCCCCTGCATTGACAGGTGGATTCCTATCCACTATACCACTAGGGAAGTCTGAAACACAACTTATTTTTTATATTGATCTTGTATTCTGCTACTTTGTTGAATTCATTTATTAGCTTTCCTGTGGATTCTTTGGGGTCTCTGTATATAGGATCATGTCATCTGTGCCGTTTATTTATTTATTTATTTTCTGTTTAATTGTTCTGGCTAGAATTTAAGTACAGTGTTGAATAGCAATGGTGAAAGCAGGCATTCTTGTCTCATTTCTGGATTTTTTTTTTTTTTTGGCCTTGTGGGATCTTAGTTCCCTGACCGGGGATTGAACTCTGTCCCTCGGCAGTGAAAGTGTAGTGTCCTAACCACTGGACTACCTAGCAATTCCCTCATGTTTAATTTTAGAGCAAGGGAAATCTATCAGTTTTTCACCATCAAGTATGACGTTTTTATAAAACGTGGTTTTTATAAAAGCCTGTGGGTTTTTATAAAAGCCCTTCATCATATTGTGGAACTTCTCTCCTATACCTGATTTTCTGTATTTTTATTATGAAGGATGTTGGATTTTGTCAGATGCCTTTTCTGCATTAATTGAAATGACTATGTGTTTTTTCCCTTTTAATATTAATGTAGTGTATTATATTGGTTAATTTTTTTTTAGTGTTGAACTATCTTTCATTCCTTGCAGCTTTCTTTTGATTTGTTTGTATGGTGTATTTTTTCCATCCTTTTACTTTTAGCCTACCTATATCATTATATTTGAAGTAAGTTTCTTGTAAACAGTATAATTGGGTTATATTTCTCTGTTCTTTCTGACAATCCTTGTCTTTTAATTAGTGTATTTAGGCCTTTTAATCTCAATATAGGCTCCCTTGGTGGCTCAGAATCCACCTGCCAATGCAAGAGACAGATAGAATCAGTCCCTGGGTTGGGAAGATTCTCTGGAAAAGGAAATGGCAACCGACTCCAGTTTTCTTTTTTTGGACATCCCATGGATAGAGGAGCCTGGTAGGCTACAGTCCATGGGGTTGTCAAGAATCAAACACAACTGAGCAACTAAAGCAAAAGCAGTGTTAATGTAGTTATTGATAGATATGTTTAGATTTAAAATGATCATTTTGTTACTTTTCCTTTGTTTCCTGTTTTTGATTCCCCTTTTCTGCCTTTTTAAGAGTTATTTGAGCATATTCTGTTTTATTCTAGTTTTGGCTATATTTCATATAATTTTTTGATGATTGTTTTAGAAATTACTAAGTACATGCTTAACTTTTTCACAATCTATTTAGAGTCAGTATTTTAGTGCTTTGATTGAAATGCAAAAACTACCTTTATTTAGACCTCTTTACCTTCCTCCTTTATACTATAGCTGTCTACATTACATCTTTTTTTTTTTTTTTTTACATTACATCTTTTAATATATACCTTGAAAACCCTATTGGAGAATGTTGCATATTTTGCTTTCATCTGCCAAATATATTTTAAAGACCAGAGGAAAATAGTCTAATATATACTTATACCCAGAGACCTATAATTGCTGTTGCTCTTGGTATTCTGTTTCTTTCTGGTATTACTTTTTCCCTTCTATCTGAAGAACTTTCTTTAGTAATTCTTTTAGAGCCATCTGCTGGCTAAGAACTCTCTTTAGTTTTCTTTCCTCTGAAAGTATCTGTATCTTTATTCTTGAAGGGTATTTTTGCTAGATACAGAATTCTGAGTTGACTGTGCTTTTCTTTCAGCACTTTAAAAGTATTGTGCCGTTTCTTCCTGTCATCTGTGGTTTCTGATGAGAAAGCTGCACTCATTTGAATTCTTATTCTAAGGTCATGTCTTTTCCCCCGGCTTCTTTATCTTTTTTTAAATTAAATTAAATTTTTTTTAATTGAAGGATATTTGCTTTACAGAATTTTGTGGTTTCCTGTCATGCATCAAGAATCAGCCATAGGTACACCCATGTCCACTCCCTCCTGAGCCTCCCTTCCATCTCCCTCCCCTTCCCACCCTTCTAGATTGTTTGAGTTCCCTGAGTCATACGGCAAATTCCCATTAGCTGTCTATTTTACATATGGTGTTACAAATCTCCATGTTACTGTCTCCATACATCTAGTCCTCTCTCTTCTCCCCTCCCCCTGTGTCCCTAGGTCTGTTTTCTGGCTGTTTCTCCATTGCTGCCCTGAAAATAAATCCCTCAGCACCATCTTTTTAGATTCCATATATATGAGTCAGTAGGTTATGTTTATTTCTATAATTTATTTATTTCTCTTTCTGACTTACTTCACTCGTACAACAGGCTCTAGGTTGATCCACCTCAATAGAACTGAATCAGATGTGCTCCTTTTTTATGGCTGAGTAGTATTCCATTGTATATATGTACCACAGCTTCTTTATCCATTCATCTGATACTGGACATCTAGGTTACTTCCGTGTCCTAGCTATTGTAAATAGTGCTGCAATGAACATTGGGATACATGTGTCTTTTTCAGTTTTGGTTTCCAAAACTGAAGTAAAGGTATGTGCCTAGGAGTGGGATTGCTGGGTCATATGGTGGCTTTGTTTTGTTTTTTTCCTATATGAAACTTTATTTTATTCATTTTCATAGTTTTACAGTATTAGTAAGAATAGTGGCCCATTATAAATAAGTATAAAATGGAAGTTGATGAAAAAATAACCCCAAGTCTTCCTTGACTCCCATCCTCCCAGCAAAAAACTAGCTAGTATATGGCAAATATCCTTTTCACACATTATCTTTAGGCATATATCCACTTTGTAGTGGTGGATGGTTTAGTCACTAAGTCATGTCTGACTCTTGTGACTCCACCGACTGTAGCCTGCTAGGCTCCTCTGTCAATGGGGTTTTCCAGACAAGATTACTGGAGTGGGTTGCCGTTTCCTTCTCCACATATGGTGGTTTTATTCCTAGTTTTTTAAGGAATCTCTAAACCATCTTCGATAGTGACTGTATCAATTTACATTCCCACCAGAAATGCAAGAGAGTTCCCTTTTCTCCACACTCATCCAGTTCTTATTGTTTGTAGACTTTTTCATGGCCATTCTGACTGGTGTGTATGAGGTGGTACCTTTTTGTAGTTTTGATTTGTGTTTCTCTAATGAGCAATGTCGAGCATCTTTTCATGTGTTTGTTAGCCATCTGTATGTCTTCCTTGGAGAAATGTTTGTTTAGGTCTTTTTCCCACTTTTTGATTGGGTTGTTTGTTTTCCTGATATTGAGTTGTATGAACTGCTTGTATATTTTAGAAATTAATTCTTTGTCAGTTGTTTCCTTTGGTATTATTTTCTCCCATTCTGAGGGTTGTCTTTTCACCTTCTTTGTAGTTTCCTTTGCTGTGCAAAAGCTTTTAAGTTTAATTGGATCTCACTAGTTTATTTTTGTTTTTATTTCCATTACTCTAAGAAGTGGGTCATAGAATATTTTGCTTTGATTTATGTCATCAAGTGTTCTGCCTATATTTTCCTCTAAAGAGTTTTATAGTTTCTGATCTTACGTTTAGGTCTTTAATCCATTTTATCTTTGTGTATGGCATTAGGAAGTGTTCTACTTTCATTCTTTTGCATGTAGCTGTCCAGTTTTCCCAGCATCACTTATTAAAGAGGCTATCTTTGCCCCATTGTATATTCTTGCCTCCTTTGTAAAAAATAAGGTGCCTGTCGGTGTGTGGGTTTATCTCTGGGCTTTCTATCTTGTTCCATTGGTCTATATTTCTATTTTTGTGCCAGTATCATACTATCTTGATGACTATAGCTTTGTAGTATAATCTGAAGTCAGGAAGGTTGATTCCTTCAGCTCCGTTCTTCTTTATCAAGACTGCTTTGGCTATTCGGGATCTTGTGTGTTTCCATATGAATTATGAAATTTTTTGTTCAAGTTCTATGAAAAATACCATTGGTAATTTGATAGGGATCACATTAAATCTTTAGATTGCATTTGGTAGTATAGTCATTTTCACAGTACTGCTTCTTCCTGCCCAGGAGCATGGACTATCTTCCCATCTGTTTATGTTGTCTTTGATTTCTTTCATCAGTGTCTTATAATGTTCCATATAGGTTCTTTTGTCTCCTTAGAGATAAAAGGAGATTCTCTTTATTCCTAGATGTTTTATTCTTTTTGTTGCAAAGGTGAATGGGATTGATTCCTTAATTTCTCTTTCTGATTTTTCATTGTTAGTATGTAGGAGTGCAAATTATTCTGCGAAATGACCTTGTATCCTGTGACTTTGCTGAATTCCAGTTAGCTGTAGTAATTTTCTATGTATAGTATCTTGTCATCTGCAAACAGTGAGTTTTACTACTTCTTTTCCCATCTTGATTCCTTTTATTTCTTTTTCTTCTCTAATTGCCATAGTTAGGACTTCCAAAGCTATGTTGAATTGAGAGTGGTCACCCTTGTCTTGTTCCTGATCTTAGAGGGAATGCTTTTAGTTTCTCATCATTGAAAATAATGTTTGCTGTGGGCTTATCATACTTGGCCTTTACTGTTTTGAGGTAGGTTCCTTCTATGCCCATTTTTTGAAGCATTTTTATCCTAAGTGGGTGCTGAATTTTGTCAGAGGCTTTTTCTGCATTTATTGAGATGACCATATGATTTTTATCTTTTAATTTGTTAATATGGTGTATCACATTGATTGATTTGTGTATGTTGAAGAATTGTTGCATCCCTGGAATAAGCCCAACTTGATCATTGTGTATGAGCTTTTTATTTTTTTTTATTTTTTTATTTTTCTTACCCCCCCCCCCCCCCCGTGTATGAGCTTTTTAATTTTAATTTAATTGTTGTTGAATTCTGTTTGCTAGAATTTTGTTGAGGATTTTTGCATCTATGTTCATCAGTGGTATTGGCTTGTAATTTTCTTTTTGTGTGTTGTCTGTCTGGTTTTGGTATCAGGTGATTGTGGCCTCATAGAATAAGTTCGGAAGTGTTCCTTCCTCTGCCCCTGGCTTCTTTATCTTTAGTTTTTGTCAGTTTGATTACCTCTGGGCATGGATTTCTTTGGATTTTCTTGTTCCGTATTCACTCTGCTTTTTCTTATTGTGGCAAAAAATGCATAACATGAAATTGATTATTTTTGCCATTTTTAAGTGTATGGTTTTGTGTACATTCACATTGTTCTGCAACCATCTCTGTCTCCAGAACTTTTTCATCTTTCCCAACTGAAAGTCTGTACCCATTAAACAATAATTCTTGTATGATTTACTGTGTAGTATGATATTTTAATTAACTATAAAACTTGTTTGTTTGTAGTATATTCAACAGAACATAAGAGCAGATTGTTCCAATATTGACAAAATTCTTGAACCACCTGAAGGCCAAGATGAAGGTGTATGGAAGTATGAACATTTAAGGTAGGTCCTCATGATATATCACAATAGTAATAGTACTTCTAGTAGTAAAAATAACCTTTAATATTAATTATGATTATGAATCATAATTTATTATTTAACTGTAGACCAAAAAGCCAGTTTCTAAAGCTTTTATGTTTTCAGTGTTATAAAGTTTTCAACATTGTTATTTACTGACTGTTTTCTGTATTTATGGATTTGGGCCTTATCATTTTACACAGTTTTCCTTAATCATATCCTTTAATCACAGATGTAGTATTTCCATGTACTTACTCATTTTTACTGCTTACTACCCGCCTACTTTATTTCTCTCTAGCAGGCCTAGTCTAGACTTGGTAGCTGATGAGTTACCTGTCAACTAGTATGAATTTCCAGTCTTCTCTTTGATAAATGAAGATTAATTGTGATCCTGAAATAAGTTTTAGAGCTTTTAATAATATTCTTTGAATGAAAAAATTGGTATCTAATGAGTCATGGGTCAACTTTAGAAGCAGTTGTTATTTGAAGTTACTAGCTTATTTCTTTCTTTCTTTTTTTAAATTAGGTTATTTCTTGAAGTTAAAAACTTCCCATTATAAATGGGAATTGATAAGTTAGAGAAGGCAGCATGAAATATGTGTTCATCCAAGTTTGTTATTTTGAATTGATTTTTAAATAATAGAGTAAAGTAGAGATATGAATTTTCCTGCATAAATTAGACCACATTTCCTATGATGAGTGCCTCAATTTGTAGACAAGGTCCTTTTTCTGTTTTTTGTTTTGATGTTATAGGCTTGTCTAGATATTGTTAAGACAGTGTCTTGTCATAACAGTTCAACCGTTTCAGGGAAGACTTCTTTGTAAGCTGCCAGTTTCTTGGGCAAGTCACTTGACTACTTGATTGGGTTTTCTTTTTTAATACATCTTGATGGATGATCATTGAAAGCATGAGTATGTAGATATTATGCCATTCTTATAAATATAGAAAACACTTTAGAATGATATACACTCTGCCTTATTTTAATCTACTTTGAAAATAACCACTTACTTACCTGTGGGATTAAATGATGAAAATAAGCAAGGGTATTTTTTTTTTACACCATAAGCATAATTTCTAAAAAGTTAGGGTTCATTTTAACTCACAAGGTTTTTATTTCAGATCCAAAAAAACTTTTTCTTCCCTACTTAACTTAGACTGTGAAATATGCATTATACAAAACTTGTAAAATCTTTCTTATGCATATTCCATTAGTCCTGGTGCTATTGTTGCTACTTTTGTTACTTTAAAATTTTTTTTGTATAATTCATTTATTTTTGTTTTGTATAATTTAAATATTATACATCACACATATATTGTTTTGTGTCTTTTTTATACTGTATACATCTTTATAGTTAACCATAAAGAGTTTTCAGAGTAGTTTGATTTTTTTTTTTTTGCATGTGCTTAATGTTACTGATTTGAGGCTTAATACTTGCTGTTACTGGTTAATGTAGTTGATTCTGTGTTAATGGGGATTGAATCTTGATCCCAGTGAAATCTCCCAGTACTTCTCACTGAATATTTATAATCAGGAAAAGATGCTGTTTCCTCTGAATGGCTGCAATCCCATGCCAGTGTATAGGACTTGGTGACTAGAGGGTAGTCAGCTCTGGTTTGACCCTTCGGCTGTGTGTGTGTGAGCCCTGTGTCGGATTAACTTGAAGCTGTTAAGTTTACAGTTTGCCACAGATTGTACCTATAACACTGCCAGATCAGTTAGCTTAGTTTTCCTGTTGGCTGTAAGTAGATTTGACTAGGTGAGAAACTTGTTTATCACCACCTGTCTTTATTACTACTTAGTGGGAAACAACCCAGAAACATAAAACATGGAACTAACAGATACTGAGCAGTATAGATTTATGTAGTGATTCAGAAATAGTGTTATTTGTATACTCTTAGAACACCATTATTATTAGGCATCTGAAGTGGAAATAGATAGCTGATAATTTGACCTTTGTTTTTTAACTTCTTTTTAAAAAAAAATAATTCATTTCATTTCATTGTTGGCTGTGCTGGGTCTTTGTTGCTGCATGGGCTTTTCTAGTTTTCGTGAGTGACAGCTACTCTGTGATTGTGGGGAATGGGTTTCTCATTGCCATGGCCTCTCCTCTTGCGGAGCGCAGACTCCAGGCGCACCGGCTTCATTCATGGTTTGTGGGCTCAGCAGTTTCAGCTCTCAGGCACGAGAGCACAGGCTTACGAGCTGTGCTTCGTTGCCCCAGCGGCATGTGGAATCTTCCCTGATCAGGGACAACTGTATTCAGATATATACACACATAAATTTCTATATAACTGGAATTGTACTGTGAATATAAGTATATGTCTTTTGTATGTTTATGTAATGTTAACATTTTACTATTTTCCAATTGCTAATCATTTATGTTTCAAAGAAATTTTTTATGTATAGAGTTTAAGTGAACATCTTTGTGTATATATCTAGATTGCAGTTCTGATTGTTTCATTAGAATAGATCCTTAAGAGAATGACTTAATCAAAAAATACACACTTTGTAAGGTTCTTGGTAAATATTTTCAAGTTATTTCTCAGAAAAATTATACTAATTTCTAGTGTGTAAAGTGATCAACTCACTGAACACTGATATTGAATGTTATTATTAGGGTTGTTAGTTTCAAGTTTTGTTTACTAATGTGTATGTCTTTGTAAGGAATGTGCCATGTAAATTCAAGTGGTGTTGATAATACTGACGAGAAAGGATGGTATTGATGGGATTTTTTTTTGCAATTAATATTCTAAAAATAATATGGAGAATAGATAAGGCTTTTTCATTTATATATTTACCTTTTTAGGCAATTCTGTCTTGAGCTAAATGGACTTGCTGTCAAACTTCAGGTAATATTTTCTTTAACTTAAAACGAATTGAAAGTTCTGATTTTTTTCCCCTGTTTTTATCAATTAATGTGCTTACAGAGACATCCAAAATTTGTAATTTATTCTAGAATTTTGCACAAAATGTAGCAAGTCAATTGATAAACTTTTTCATTGTTATTTTACATGTTAATAAATGTAACAATTTTTAACAGAGTGAATGCCATCCAGATACATGCACTCAGATGACAGCAACTGAACAGTGGATTTTTCTTTGTGCAGCTCATAAAACACCAAAAGAGGTGAGAATGTATAAAGCTGAATGACTAATAAATTCATTATAACCTAAATCTCTTCAAGAAAATGGTAGACAATTTGTTTTTGAATTTTTAGGTCACTGTTTATTTTGCTCTTTGGTTTAGAGTTCTTTGATGCAAGGTTATTGTCACAGTGTTACTTTAGGATTTCTTTTGATTAGTATCTTTGGAAAAATTTTTAATTAAAATATCATTAACCTACACTATGTTAGTTTCAGGAGTAAAGCATACTGATTTGATATTTCTCTAAATTACAAAGTGATCACCGTGGTAAGTTTAGTGTACCATCTGTCATCATACAGAGTTACTACAGTATTATTGAGAGTGTTTCTCATGTTGTATATTGTATTCCTAGGACTCATTTATTTTGTAACTGTAAGTTTATACCTCTTAATCTTCCTCACCTATTTCATTCATTTCTATCTCCTCTCTGGCAACCACCTTTGTTCCCTATATCTGTGACTTCTGTTTTATTGTTTCTTCACTTTTGTTTTTTTTAGATTCCACTTATAAGTGAAATCATATGGTATTTGTCTTTCTCTGTCTTGTTTCGTTTTTTAGATTCCACATACAAGTGAATCTTATAGTATTTGCCTTTCCGTTTTTTAACATGGCATAATACCCTCTAGGTCCATCCATGCTTTTACAAATGGCAAAATTTCATTCTTTTGTGCCACTGTGTACACATAGCACATCTTCTTTATGTGGACACTTAGATTGTTTCCGTATCTTTGTTGTCGTTGTTGCTGTTTAGTCGCTGTTGTGTCTGACTCTTATGACCCCTTGGACTGTAGCCCACCAGGTTCCTCTGTCCATGGGATTTCCCAGTCAGGAATACTGGAGTGGGTTGCTACTTCTTCTCTAGGTGATCTTCCTGACTCAGAGATCAAACCTGCATCTCCTGCATGGTCAGGTGAATTCTTTACCGCTGAGCCATCAGAGAAGCCCTGCTTCCATATCTTGGCTACTATAAATAATGCTTCAGTGAACATGGGCATGCGTGTATCTGTTTGATTCGTGTTTTTGTTTCTTTGGGGAAGTATGCAGGAGTAGAATTGCTGGGTTGTGTGGCAGTTTGTATTTTTCGTTTTCTGAGGAACCACTGTACTGTTTTCCATGGTGGTTGTACCAGTTTACATTCTGTCCAGCAGTGCAGGAGGGTTCCCATATCTCCTCAACAGTACTTATTTTTTGTCCTTTTTTTTGGGGTGGACCATATTGCACAGCATGTGGGATCTCAGTTCCCCAAGCAGGGATTGAACTCATGCCCCCTGTAGTGGAGGCCAGATTCTTAACCACTGGATCACAAGGGAAGTGCTTGTTTTTTTGATGGTAATCTTTTTGACAAATGTGAGGTAGTATCTCGTTCTGGTTTGATTTGCATTTCCTTGATGATTAGTGATGTTGAGCATCTTTACATGTGTCTGTAGGCCATCTGTATGTCTTCTTTTGAGAAAATGTGTATTCAAGTCTTCTGCCCGTTTTTTAACCTGATTGTCAAAGAGTGTACTACCCTTTTTTTCTTCTAGGACTTTTATGGTTTCCCATCTGACATTTAAATCTTAAATCCATTTTGAGTTTATTTTTGTATATGGTGTAAGTAATCCAGTTTGACTCTTTTGCATGTAGCTGTCCAATTTTCCCAGCACCATTTATTGAAGAGACTTTCTTTACCCCAGTGTATATATTGCCTCTTTTGTTACAGACAACTGACCATGTAAGTGTTGGTTTATTTCTGGGCTCTCTATTCTCTTCCCTATGTATCTGTTTTTGTGCCAGTACCATACTGTTTTGATTACTATAGCTTTGTAGTATAGTTTCAAATCAGGCACTTGGTATCTCCAACTTTGTCATTATTTCTTAAGATTGTTTTGGATATGTGGGGTCTTCTGTATTTCCATACAAATTTTAGAATTCTTTGTTTTAGTTCTGTTAAAAATGCCATAAGTATTTTGATATGGATTGCATTGAGTATGTAGATTGCTATGGGAAGTATGGTCATTTTAACAGTATTAATTCTTCTAATCCATGAACATGGTATATCTTTCCATTTGTTTGTATAGTATCATTTCTTGTAACTGGACAATTAAATCATCTAGAATTTATGATTCATTGACTGACATAATAGCACCTGTCATATTGTGTTGATATCTAATGTGTAATGGATGAAATACACTTGTTTAGATATTTTGGTTTAGTTTTAATTTCTTTTTATAGGAATAACTGTTGGCGATTACTAGTTGATACTAGTTGATTACTAGATTGCTAGTCTATCAAATAGAAATGTTGAATTTTATAGGTCAGATTTTTTTCTACATTAATATTTCTTACTGTTTATTTGAAACCTACCATAATGATTTTCCTTCCATAATTGGTCTTATTGAAAATCTCATTCATATTCTTTTCTCCTTATTTTATTTTTGTTAAGGTGAGAGTATAGCAAGTTGTAATTGTTTATAGAACATTTTTTGTTTTTAAGTAATTCATGTCATCTGACATGTAGTACACATTCAGTTTTCCTTAGTTGTCTCAAAAATGTCGTTTATAACTGGTTTGCTTAAAAATATGCATTGCATTTCCCTTGATCTGCCTTTCCTTTTCATCTGTAGTAATTAGTTTTTACATGACATTGACTCATTGAAAATAACTGAGTTACCCCTGTGCTGTAGGATTATAGACCTTTGATTATTATATTGACAAACCACTAAAGCTTAAAGCCAGTTAATTCTTTAGTTGGAAAATCAATATTTGATGCTCTTTTGTTTGAAAAGGTTAATTTTCCAAAATAAGTATTTGATACCTGTCTAAGCTAGTAGTACTTATTTTTCAATATTGATTTCAGTCATGATATTACTTTTTTTTTTAGTTAATAAACTGAAGCAATATTAAGATTGGGTGTCATTCTATATATCTGGGGAAATCATAGCAGTTTCATTGATAATTCACTGGAATTGGCTCCATGGCATAGTACATGATGTGATCATTCCTATTAGGAAACTGAATCCAAAAGCTGGTGTCATTTTGGCAATAGTAAAGATGCATTACTCTCACTTTAATGTGGGAAACCCATCCAGTGTGTCTTGTATTGTGAGACACATATATACCAAGTCATTACTACGTCCACTTTTTTCTTTGTTGCTGTTGTTTAGCTGTGTTCAGCTTTTCTAAGGAGGACCAGAGGAGGCGCCTGTGAGGCTCCTCTGTCCATGGGATTTCCCAGTCAGGAATAATGGAGTGGATTGCCATTTCTTTATCCAGGGAGTATTCCCAACCCAGGGGTTGAACCTGTGTCTCTTGCATTGGCAGGCAGATTCATTATCACTGAGCCACCAGGGAAATTTTTTTCTTGAGTTATGTTAAACGTAAGATAGGCTAATCATCAGATTTATATCCTGTGAGTGAATCTTAAAAAGTGCAACACTGCTTGCTGAAGACCAGCTCCACTAGATTTTTCACGTTTCAAGGGATGGTGGTAGTGTATTTTCCGAATGGTAGTTTTGAGGGATGGGATTATTGTACAAACAAAAGAAAATCTTGAGAGGACGCTTTTTGAATCCTTTGGAAATAATTGTACGCAGTTAGAAAATAGTAGCAACAGAGATGAGTAGCTAATAAGGTTGCTCCTACAAATTAAAAGCACTGGCAGATTCTGAAGTGGAAGAGGCGCAGAATACTCAGCAGCAGTGATGATTTACTCAGGGCCCTTCAGAATTAAAGAGAGGCATTGCAGCAAATAGTTAACTGTACAAACAGTTATATAAGCAATGAAGGTCATAACTTGTTATTATCCGTTAGTCCTTTCAGTGATATGCAGATTGTGATTACTTGGAGTAGCATTATAAATATTTATTTGGCAAAATATAATTTATAAACGTTTGAACACGTTACTTACTATTTGTAACATACTGTTTTGGCCATATTTTGCCAAATGTTTGCTGTTATATATGATGCAGAGTAGGATCAGTTAATTGAGAATTAATTGGAGGAGGAGGAGGAAGGCAGCTAAATTAAGGCAAAACTCTTCCTCTAATTCCAAAAAGAAAAAAAAGAAAAAATTCAGAAATCAATTAAATATCTAGAGTTATGCTGTTTGAAACAGTAGCCATAAAACCTGTGACTGTGGAGCACTTAATGTGCGTGGTCTACATTGAGATGTTCTTTAAGTATGAAATACATACTGGTTTCAAATATTTAGTACAAAGGGACAATGTAAAATATCTCATTGAGAGTTAACTGGATAACTACATACAAAATAATGAATTTAGACCCCTACCTCACACCGTATATAGAAATTAGCTCACAGTGGAAATCAAACATTAAATGTAAGAGCTAAAACTGTAAAACTCTTGGGGGAAAAAATAGGTATAAATTTTCATGACCTTGGACTAGGCGGTGATTTCTTAGTTATGACACCAAAAGCTCAGCGGTGGAAGAAGATACATAAATCAGATTTCATAGAAAATAAAAATGGTTGTGCTTTATAGAACACTGTCAAGAAAGTGAAAAGACAATGTACATAACTAGAGAAAATATTTTTGTAAATTATATCTCTGTTAAGGGTCTGGTGTCCAGACCATGTAAGTGACATAATAGCACCTGTTTTATTGTTTCTTCACTTTTGTTTTTTTTAGATTCCACTTATAAGTGAAATCATATGGTATTTGTCTTTCTCTGTCTTGTTTTGTTTTTTAGATTCCACATACAAGTGAATCTTATGGTATTTGCCTTTCTGTTTTTTCACATAGCATAATAACCTTCTAGGTCCATCCAGAGCTATTATGAAACAACTAAAAGACAACTTAATATTAAAATGAGCAAAGAATTTTTTTTTTTCTGTTTGCTCAGTGCAACTTATAAGATCTTAGTTTTCCAACCAGGGATTGAACCCATGCCCATGGCATTGAAAGCATGGAGTCCTAACTACTGAACTGCCAGGGAAGTCCCTAAAATGAGCAAAGGATTTGAATGGCTATTTCGCTAAAGAAATATACAAATGGTCAGTAAGTACATGAAAAGATGTTCATCATCATTAGTAATTAGGCTGAGTGCATATCAAAACCACATGGGAATGGAGAGATAAAAATGTGATGGATTTAATACATATAGTGGAGTGTTATCCAGCCATAAAAGGGAATGAAGTTCTGATGTATGCTATATGTAACATGAACGAACCTGAAGGACAGTATGCTAAGTGAACTAAGCCAGACACTAAAGAACAGTTATGATATGACTTCACTTACATGATATATCTAGAAAGGACAAATTCATAGAGCCTGAAAGTAGATTAGAGGTTGTCAGGCCTGGGGATTGGGAATGTGGGGAAATTACTACTTAAATGGTTATAGTTTCTATTTGGAATGAGGAAAAACCTTTGGTTTAAAATAGATAGTATAGATGGCTGCACAATAGTGAACTAATGCCACTGAATTGTACATTTAATAATGTTTAAAATGGAATGGGAATTCCCTAGTGGTCCAGTGGTTAGGACTCCATACTTCCATTCCAGAGGGCACGAGTTCAGTCTCTGGTTGAGGAACTGAGATCCCATATGCCCATACGTGGCAATGCCAAAAATGGCAAATTTTACATTTTACCACAGGTTTTCCAAAGTGGAAAAAAGATCCAGCCCTACAATGACATACACTTTACCGGCTGAAATGACTAAAATAATAAGTGTTGGCCAGGATGTGGAGAAGATGGAACCCTTATACATAGACAATGGATTTGTAAAATACTGGGTTTGGAAACAGTTTGAAAGTTCCTCAAAATAACAGGTATAGAGTTACTATATGACTTACGAATTCTACTCCTAGGTATATACTCAAATGAAAAACATAGATCCAGACAATACTTATGCACTAATAAAGCTCACAGTCACATGAATCATGATATCCAAAAATGGAAACAACCAAATTTCTATCAACTGATGAGTAAATAACATGTGGTATATGTATACAATGGAATATTATTTAGCCTTAAAAAAGAACGAAGTCTGTAGAGGGAAAAATATTTTGTATATATTAAAAGCCAAGTCTAAAAAAGTTTTGAATTAAGAAAATAATGAAGTACTGACTCATGCTGTACTATTCGTGAGCCTTGAAAACATGCTGAATGACACAAAAGTCCACATTTTATTCCATTTTTAGGAAATATTGAGAATAGGTAATTCCAGAGAAGACAGAAGGTAGACCAGTTGTTTAGGATTAAGGGGAAGAGAGAAGAAGTGGCTGCTAATTAGTATTGGGTTTCTTTTGGGGGTAATGAAAATTGTATGGAATGTAGTTGATAATGGTTACACAATTTTGTGAATATACTGAAAACTACTGAATTTTACACTTTAAAGGAGATTTTGTGGTATGTGAATTATATCTTAACTTTAAAATATCCCGGTTCTCCTGGGAACAGGCCCCTAAAAGGAGAAAGCAAGCACATACACTACTTGGACTTTTTTGTGACCTTAAGGGAGCAGTAGTGACCTCAACAGAAATTCTACCTCATGGCCTGGCATCTTGGAACATATGTGGGGAGAGTCTTATCAGATTTTAAGACTCTTCAGGGACTTTCCATATGTCCTCATGAATCAGGAAAATAGATTTCTTTCTTTTTGTCCACCATATTCAAGAGTCAACATGTTATACTTTTGACTCTGCGGTGAGTCCTTAGGCAAGTTCTTAATTCATTGCTTCAGTTTTCTCATCCGCAAAGTGGGAAACATAACCTAGTTTGTAGGGTTGTTGTGAAGAATAAATAGAGTTAATACATAAAGGTTTTATTTGTTGTTGTTGTTGTTGTTGTTTTACATAAAGGCTTTAAACAGTGCCCAGAGCTTAGTAGGTGCTATGTAAGCCTTGGCTATTATCATCATAGCATCTCCATAAAATCTTTCTCCTTTCCCAGTGCTATTTAAGCTGCATTAGCAGTCAGGTCAGACTCTACTGAATAGCTTCCTAATGTATTTCCTTATTCTAAATCGACATCTCCTCCAGTGCATCACTTGAATCTGAGAAGTCTTTCTCTGATCTTGTCCCTGTCTTATTCAGTGGTCTGTAGAGTTCATCAGATAAAGTCTAAACTAAAAAAACCACACAGAAGCTCATTAGCAATTTGTCTATCAATTATGTTAAAACAGTAATTTTGGCTATGTGGAGTTAAATAAAATACATCATTAAAATTAATTTCATCTGTTTTTTTTCCTATTTAATGTGGATACTTAAATTAAAATTAAGCATATTTAAATATTCTTATTTAAATATTTAAAGAATATTTAAATTAAACATGTAGCTTTCATTGTATTTCCATGCTGACTTAATGGTACATCCAAGTGACCAATATGAATGAGAATTACAGTGACTTGGGACGTTTGTCTTTGACCAAATCACCTTGTAATCATATATATGGATAAAGATACTTTTTTCAATAAATACTACTCTTGTTACTGTTTTAGGCAGGGAGTCTGCTAGCCATAAAATTCCTATGGATGTACATTTTTTTCCCCCCTCTGAGCCATTTTATTCGTATGCACTACATCGCTGGAAAAGAATCCAAGGATTTTCCCTCCTGTGTGTTTTTGTCTTGCTTCTTCATGGTCCATGATGCCAGCCGAGGTTGTCAGTACAATGAAACCAAACTGACGGGATGGGCGCAGGTTATTCTGCCATTCTTTTAGATCTTTGAGTTGCACATCAAATTGGAGGCTGATCGCTTCACACTTATTTAGCCTGCCTGTGAGCTTCACAACAATTTTCCCAGCCCTGTTATCATCAATGATTTCAAATTCTCCAGTGTAAGCGTGCTTCATCATCACAGTTAGAATCCTGACTGTGACTTTGGAGCACCTGGCATTAGCCTCTCTTTTTGGTATTGTTGATCCTCTTGAGAGCATCAGCCAGGACATACATGGGCACCATCGTGGTGGCACGGAAAGATGGCTGAAAGAGGATGTGCCTTTTTTTTGGTTTAGATTAATCTGTGTTTGCCATGTAGTGTACTAAGCCATGTTGAGTAGTTACTGCATTTTATTTTACTTTATTTTATTTTATTTTTAATTTATTTAAAATATGGAACGCTTCACGAATTTGCGTGTCATCCTTGCGCAGGGGCCATGCTAATCTTCTCTGTATCGTTCCAATTTTAGTATATGTGCTGCCAAAGCGAGCACAGTTACTGCATTTTAAAGCACCAATTGCATTCTCAGCACTTGAAAAATACTCTAATTACCGAGTAGAATTAGTCACTTTTCTTTCTCTAGTCTTACCTGTTTCTTCCTGGTTCCCTGGTTCACTCTGCGTCTTTGTTTCTTTTGATGCTTCTCATCCTCTGCCCTCAGAAGAACTGAGTGAGAAAAATTACTTTGCAGTTTTACCTTTCCTTTGATAGATTTGCTGATTTGCTAGACAGGTTTGTTAAAATGTAAAGAAACTTCAGATTTCATATTAAATTGCAAAGGAGGTTCAGGGAGAAAATTTTTTTATAGAGCTCCTAGATTGGAATTAGGGTACCAGCAACACAGTAAGGCATACTTTTTAGGATGTAAGAAGACAGTGATCTTTGGAGGTATTTATGGAGAAGAAGGCTGCAGGGCCACTTGGTAAAGTATAAACCAGTGGACTAGGAGTCGGTGTATCTGGGTTATGGTTTTTTTGGCAAACTGACCAGTTTTCTCATTTCTAAAGCCAGAGAGTATAAATCATTGACCAAAAGTCAAGGGTATCCCTGTTGCTGTGCATCATTCTTCAGGTGTTGTCTCTCTCATACTTTAGAGTTGGGATATTTGCACGCTCGTTTACTTCAATTTCTGTAGTACAGAGTCAGCCTCCTCTTAGCATGCCTAAAGACAAGACTTGCTAAGTTCGTCTGCTTGTTTTGAGGAATTCCTTATCCTTGCCTATAGATCCTTTGTTTTATTTTGTTTTTTATGGCTGCACTGCGCAGCTTGTGGGATCGTAGTTCATTGACCAGAGATTGAACCTGGGCCCTCAGCAGTGAGTGTGGAGTGCTAACCACTGGACAGCCAGGGAATTCCCATAGACTTTTAAGATCTGGTGAGAATCCTGTGCATCGTTTACAAACTGACCAGTTTCCTCATTTGTAAAGTCAGAGAGTTAGATTAAATAATCAGGTGTTCTTTCTAACTCGACGGAAGTATTGCTTTCATCTAGGTACAATATTGAGAGTGAGAAATTGGGAGACTGATTCACTTATTTACTGTAAGCTGGGTATTATAGTTGAAGGGGATAATAAATAAATAAAGCCTTATTTATTGACATAACATTGAATTTTACAATCATTCTGATGTTGTAAGGAACATTTCCTTAGAATATGCTTAGAGGTTTTGGATTAAGACACCTGTGCAATAAATATACCTAATTTTAAAGGTAGAACTCATTGTTCATGCATTTTTGTATCCTTTCTTTTACAGTGTCCTGCTATAGACTACACCAGACACACACTTGATGGTGCTGCATGTCTTCTGAATAGCAATAAATATTTTCCCAGCAGGTAAATAAAACCTTTAAATGTGGTATTAAACTTTTTGGATTTAAAGATTGATGTTATTAAAACTAAAACTAGTTTCCTCATTCATGCATTGTATTCTGTAAACTTTTTTACCTGTTGTATATTTGACTTGTCCAGAATTATTCACATTTTGAAATTAGGATTGTGGTTACACTGAAGGCATCAGGGCTCAGCTCCCAAAGCTCACTGACCAGTTCGGTCATGGGTAGTTCCTGCTGCCATGTGTCATTTTCCAGGCTGTCCCTCTCAAGCTTTAGGGTTGGGACATTTACACACTTGCTTACTTGACACTTTGGTTGAGTGAGCATCCCTGGAGACAGCCTGCTAAAGAGCAGACTCTCCTAAGTAGGGCTGCTTTTTCATTTCTTCTTCTGAAGTATGTTCTGTGTATTTCCAGCGTGTTTTCCTTTTTAACTGAAGTACAGTTGATTTACAGTGTTGTGTTAATTACTGCTATACAGTGAAGCGACTCAGTTATGTATACACACATTCTTTCTCATATTCTTTTCCATTGTGGTGTATCACAGGATGCTGAATATAGTTCCTGTGCTATACAGTAGGACCTCGTTGCTTATCCATTCTGTATATAGCAGTTTGTGTCTGTTATCCCCAGACTCCCACTCCATCCCTCTCCCGTCCTCCTCCCCCTTGGTCTATTCTCTGTTGGACTGATAATTTTTCAAGGAGTCCTATCCTTGCTTTTAGATTTTTAAGATCTGGGAGGAAGCCTGTGCGTAACTGTAATATATTATTGGTGAGGTTTGTGACTGGTCTTTTATTCTCTTAAGATATTTGTTACCGAGTGGATAGATTTGGAGACCTTTTCGCCTAAATATCACCGTCTTCAAAGAGCTCACATAAAATATGTAAAAAATAATGGTTTTTGTCTTAATATCCTATATATGTTTAAAAAAAGACAACAAATAGGCAGTTTTTATTTCTCATACACACGTTAAAAAATAGAGTTCTATAGAATAAAATGATAATTCCTTTTAGTAGTTTCAATTAGTTCTAGTAGACAGAGTGTAAATATCAAAAACATGTTTTTATAACTTTTGCCAAGGTTTGTTTCAGTTGTATTAAACTTTAACAAAGTTTCAGAATTATAATTCCATTATTTCTTGGGCGCTATGGTTAGGTAGAAAGAGCACTATCCCAGGAGTGAAGAACAAGAGTTTTGGTCTTGCCCTTGCCACTTGCTAACACTGTGAACTGGACTGGTCACTTATTTTCTCTGGTGTCGGTTTCTCCTCTTGTGAATTGAGAAGATTGGACTATATTGTTCCTAAGATCTGTCTAGCTTTATAAATCTATGATTTCTTTTCTATTTCTAGGGTTAGCATAAAGGAGTCATCTGTAGCAAAACTAGGATCAGTATGCCGTAGGATTTACAGAATATTTTCACATGCTTATTTTCATCACCGGCAGATATTTGATGAATATGAAGTAAGTATATTTCATTAATTGTCCTGGTACATTCTTATGAGAATGACAGTGATATATGTTGATATATGTCTCATTTATTTGGTTTTGAGTAGTAAGTTGAAATAAGTTTTTTTTTTCTCTCTACAGAATGAAACATTTTTGTGTCATCGGTTTACTAAATTTGTGATGAAATATAATTTGATGTCCAAGGATAACCTGATTGTACCAATTTTAGAAGAAGAAGTTCAGAATTCAGTTTCTGGGGAAAGTGAAGCATGAAGGGAATCTTATAGAAAAAAATGTACTGATCACATAATTAACATTAATTATGTACTGTATATATATCATTTTAGACACATCAATCATGTATCCATATTATAGCTTCTTTGTTTAGTGTAGGTTTTTGTATGCTGAGTGTTGCCTTTTAAAATGGGAAATACTTTTTAAGTTATTCATGAGCTGTATATTCATTGGTGTGGCACTCATGGTTTTTAAATAAGATTAGTATTATGTTTATAATGCCTGTTAATAAAAGAATTTACAGTTTGGTAAAATTGCTGCTAAACAATCATTGGATCACAATCCTCATCAAATAAACACATCTATAAAAAGATGAGTGAACTTGAGGTTTCACACAAACCATTTATACTAAAGACATAGTAATGTTTTCCTTTGGTTTTATACCTGAGTTTAGATATTCTAGGAAATTCTGTAGCACATAATTCTATCTTAATAAGTTTTCTAAAATGAGATAAAGTGTTTTTAAATTCTGTTTATAGTTTTTGATATACATATAATTATGTGTATATCCAAGTATAAATGCAAATAAAGCATCAGTAATACTTAAGTAATCTTACTATGCTACACAGAGTATATTCTAGACCAGCATACTTAGAAAGGATTTACCTTTCTGCATCAGTGGATAGTTACATACAAGATAGTGATAACGATAAAGAGTGTAAATGATGTTCCCACTGGAAACCTGCCCTGTCCCTCCCTTCTCTCCATTTCCCTTAACTCCCTCCTCAAACTACATTACCTGAGAAGCTTTTCACCAGACTGTGATTTAGTGGTGACTTATACCTATTTATATTTGTATTAATTGCTTACAGATTATACCTCATATTAGCAATTACATTACACTACAGGAAAAATGTATTGGCATAGGCTCTTGCTTATCTTTGCTTTGCAAAATTGTTCTCACTACTTGGAAAACAGTCTTTGAAATAGTTTGACTAATAGTGTTAGTAATATTAATCTTCACATCTAACCATTTAGGCAGCACTTAAATAGAGTTGAAAAATACTATAGTATTTATTTTACACCCCTTTTCCACAAAGTTTATGTTTGAATTATATGAACATGTAAAATTTTTTTTGCAGTAATTCACAGATTCCAAAGGTATTGTTGAATGCTCATGCATTTTTTGGACTTGGTTGTAATTCAGTGTCTTAAGAAGGATTCAACCATAGATTTTACAATCGTACCTACTGAATGCAGTTTTCTAACAAAGCACTAGAGGTCTTACTGCTGAACTGGTTGTAATGAGACACTTAGGTTAAGAAAAGTTTGTACATGTACTGAAGAAAATGTTTAAATCCATCTTTTGAACAGACTTAACAAATGAACTTCTTTTTCATTTGAATGAATTATTTTGAAATGAAGATTAAAATGTAGTAATCTTTTTTTTTTCAAGTTGGAAGAAATAATTCATACCATACTATGAGATAAGTATGTATTGCAAAAATGTGGAAAACAGTAGCATCCTGAGAGTTTGTATATATATTTATGCTTTCTGATCCTGCCAGTATATTTGGCTTTGAACAGTGCTATCCCAGCAGCCAGTCATTATTTTGTCCCAATCCACACTCTCTTTAAGAAGTTTTATATTCACAGCGAAAGGAATATTGACTTTGAAATTATGTATTTATATTAATGTAACTATGAACCAATGGGAATAGTAATTTTTACACAAACTGGCTAAGTATCGAGAGACTAAACCCAGTTAATAAATTATAAATAGCAATGTAGCTCTTCTCTCTGTATAAAGGTCTCAATGGATTTCTGTTGCTTGACTATTTTCTTAGTGAACATTTGAACTAAGGCAGTGGCTGGGATTTGGTGATCTGGCTAAATATTCTGAAACACATTTTGAATAATATGACTTGGTGTTAATGGGGAAATAAAAATTTTTTTTTCTTACTCATTCCATCTTCCCTGTACTATGTGTTTGGAATTGATCATAAAAAAAAAAATACCCCAAAGAAAACATCAGTTTGTAGTCTTGCTTTTGTGTTCATATTGACATTCATATTCTTGCACTGTAAAGTTGAGTCACTGTATCAGGTGAGACAGAAGTGAAACAGTTACTGTTTTTCCTTAAAAAATTCACAGAATTTTGAAAATTATAAACGTATGTGTGCTGTGTTGTCCGTAGCTGCCCAGTCATGTCCAACTCTGTGTGACCCCATGAACTCGGGCCCGCCGGGCTCTCCTGTCCATGGAGTTCTCCAGGCAGGAAGACTGGGGTGAGCTGCCGTGCCCTCCTCCAGGGGATCCTCCCAACCCGGGGACCGAGCTGAGGTCTCCTGCATTGCAGGTGGATTCTTCACTGTCTGAGCCACCAGGGAAGCCCATGCATGTACTTGAGCGAGTGAGTGAAGTCGCTCAGTTGTGTCTGACTCTTTGCGACCCCATGGACTGTAGCCCACCAGGCTCCTCGGTCCGTGGGATTCTCCAGGCAAGAACACTGGAGTGGGTTGCCATTTCCTTCTCCAGATGTACTTAGGTGGTACTAAAGAAATTGATGAGCCCGGCAAACCATTGATTTATAAGGTAATTGTTCTAAGAGGAGGGGAGTAGAAAACTCACACTTCTGTGTAATAAAGAAGTTAGGCTCCACTTACTGTTTGAATTATACAACATAGATCCAAAAATTAAATTTTTCTTTTCATGAAATTATTTTGACCATATAGTCAACTCATCATTTTTCTCACATCATATCCAAGAAAGTACCTAATTTTTAATAATTTATGTCCCATAAGTATTACAGTTCTTTTCTGTGTGTCCATTTTCTTTTCTCTGACTTGAGGTATTAAATTTGCATTTCTAGAACAGTTTCTCAATTAAATTTAAAATGCTTTTTTGTTTTTGGTTGTGTCACATGGCCTGTGGAATCCTAGTTCAGTCCTGACAGGACTGAACCCAGGTCCTCGGCAGTGAAAGCATGGAGCCCCAACCATTGAACCACCAGGGAATTCCCTAAATTTTTAACAAATTAATATTTTTAATATCAGAATAAAAATTTAAATCTATGGTTAATTGCATAATTAGCAAGAGCTGTTACAGTCTCAAACACATTTAGTGATTGATGTCAAAATCATTGTAATGGAAATAATTAATTTTTCCCTGGGTACTTTGCTCTATTTTTGCCTAAAGGCTTCCTATTTTATTGTACAGTTAAATGCTGCATTTTATATATTTTATTTTTTAAATACTTCTTGAATGTACAAAGGTTTCTTGGTGTGATTCTTACATGCTAGGCATGAAAGATTCTCATTTTTTGGATACAGCTGATTGTTAACTAAGCAGACACTATGGATATATATTAGTACAACACATTTAGCAATTTATTTGAGGTGGTCAAAACAAATTTTCTGTAAAAGCAGGCATTATTAGTGTAGGGTACACTATAAAACCAGAAAACTTCCAGATAAATTAACTAAATGGTTAGGTTACTCATCTAAAAGATTTAATTAGGAGCCTCTTAACATTTGGGGATGCATGGATATTTTCTGTGGGCTAAGAGTTAATTATAGTACTTTATTTGATTTTTTTCTGCTATTTACATTTCTTTTTATAGTACACAGAGCTTCATATCAAGTGTGAGAACCTAATTAAGCAGAGAGAATACTAGATTTTCATAAAAACAAATTTCCAAAAAAGAAATAACTGACATCCTGAACTTCTGTCCATGAAGACAGTATGTCAGTTGTGTTGTGTCAGATATTGATTCTATGATTAATTATAGCATCAACATTCAAAATTAGTAAGATGTTCATTTTAAAATGAAATCATTTTTTCCTGATTTGGACTTCAGCTATAAACCTTGGTAAAAACTCTTTATAACTCCATAAATGGTGTATTTACCACTTAACATTTTTTAAAATTTATTTTTGGTTGCAATGTGTCTTTGTTGCTGTGCATGGGCTTTCTCTAGTTGCGATGGGTGAGGCTACTCTTCACTGAGGTGCCTGGCTTCTCATGGTGGTGGCTTCTCGTTGCAGAGCACGGGCTCTAGGCAGCCGGGCTTCAGGAGATGCAGCTCGCTGGCCAGTGGCTGCAGGTGTAGCCCTCGGGCCTGTGGGCTCCAGTGGCGCACATGGACTCGGCCGCTCCACAGCGTGTGGAGTCTCCCCAGATGGGGCTGGGACCTGACGCCTGTCCACCACGCCGCCGGGTTAGTCCTTCACTCTGATCTGAATGGGGCTCGTCAAAGTCTTGTTCACTGAAGAACTGCAGTTTGTCACAGATAATAGGGTTTTCTCTGACTTTGTATAACAATGTCAAAGGAACATCCTCATTTAACATGATACTTTGTGTAAAGTAATCTTTTACATCTTTATAAACATTTGCTAATTTTAGTATTTTTGGTTTCCCCTAGTTACTAGTGAATGAAAGAAAATGTTTCTTTAAAAAAAATAACATTTTAGATATCTTGTTCTAAAAATCAAGAGTTAAATGAAGCAGGAATGATAGGATTTTGTGCTCCTATTTCCCCTACTTTCCTCAGAGATAGATTGAGGGGAGTCAAAAGAACAAGGCAATCTCTCAGATGAAGAAACACTGGGTATAGTCATTATTGCACTAGCAATGACATAGCCGCTTGACCCAATTTAAGAAATTCAGTAGAATCTTTTTTTAACTTTTGAGGGTAAATTTTTATTTAACTCCCCTAAAAAATGTGATTGTATTTTAAAACCGGGTGTATATTTATAGACAGAAACTGTTCTTGCCTTGATTTGGATTAATATTTATACCACTTTTTAAAGTGTTTGGTGCTTTTAGATTTTTAAACATTTTACGAAACAAATGCAGATCTTGGATTCTGATGGTTGAGAACCATGTTAGTGGGTGTATTAGTTTTCAGTGTCTGCTGTAGTAAATTACCACAGACTTAGTGGCTTCGAGTATGCAACTTTATTATTCTCTTACAGTTCTTGAGGTCAGGAGCTCAAAATACGTTTTATTGGGCTAAAATTAAGTCCCCATTTCTTTCTGGAGGCTCCAGGGGAAATCTGTTCCTTTCCTCTTTTAGCTGCTTGTGGCTGCTGGCATTATTTGGCTTGTGGCCCTATCATTCCAATCTCTATTTACATCATCTCATTGCCTTCTCTTCTGTGGTGATATTTCTCTCCACCTCTCCAAGGAGACCTGTGATTGCATCATTATGCTAACCTGGATATTCCAGGCTAATTTCCCCCTCTCAAGATAATCATATTTGCAGAGCCCCTTTTGCCACATAATGTTATCGTCTTGGAAAAAGTGTGAAAGTATTAGTTGCTTAGCCATGTCCGGCTGTTAGAGAACCCGGGGACTGCAGCCCACCAGCTCCTCTGCCTGTGGAATTCTCCAGGCAATAATACTGGAATGGGTAGCCATTCCCTTCTGCAGGGGATCTTCCCAGCCCAGGGAACAAACCCAGGTCTCCTGCATTGCAGGCAGATTGTTTACCATCTGATCCACCAGGGAAGCCCAATGTAATCATCTTTCAGTTCAGTTCAGTTCAGTTCAGTCACTCAGTTGTGTCCGACTCTTTACAATCCCATGAATCGCAGCATGCCAGGCCTCCCTGTCCATCACCAACTCCCGGAGTTTACTGAAACTCATGTCCATCGAGTCGGTGATGCCATCCAGCCATCTCATCCTCTGTCGTCCCCTTCTCCTCCTGCCCCCAACCCCTCCCAGCATCAGGGTCTTTTCCAATGAGTCAGCTCTTCGCATCAGGTGGCCCAAGTACTGGAATTTCAACTTCAACATCAGTCCTTCCAGTGAACACCCAGGACTGATCTCCTTTAGGATGGACTGGTTGGATCTCCTTGCAGTCCAAGGGACTCTCAAGAGTCTTCTGCAACACCACAGTTCAAAAGCATCAATTTTTCGGCACTCGGCTTTCTTCACAGTCCAACTCTCACATCCATACATGACCACTGGAAAAACCATAGCCTTGACTAGACGGACCTTTGTTGGCAAAGTAATGTCTCTGCTTTTTAATATGCTATCTAGGTTGGTCATAACTTTCCTTCCAAGAAGTAAGCGTCTTTTAATTTCATGGCTGCAGTCACCATCTGCAGTGACTTTGGAGCCCAAAAAATAGTCTGCCACTGTTTCCATTGTCTCCCCATCTATTTCCCATGAAGTCATGGGACCGCATGCCATGGTCTTAGTTTTAGGGAGCCTTTATTCCGTCTACCATAGCAGTCCTCTTGAATTCACACTGTTAATCTTAAAAAGTTCTCCATGCTATCAGTACAGTTCAGTCGCTCAGTCGTGTCTGACTGTGATCCCATGGACTACAGCATGCCAGGCTTCCCTGACCATCACCAACTCCCGGAGCTTACTCAAACTCATGTCTATAGAGTAGGTGATGCCATCCAACCATCTCATCCTCTGTCGGAGTAGAAGGACGTGTTCTCCTCTGTGAGGACTCCAAAATTACAACTCGTTGCTGAACAACCATTGGCAGGAGAATGTTGGATCCCACCAAAAAAAGATACCCCATGTCCAAGGGCAAAGGAGAAGCAAGATGGTAGGAGGGGTGAAACTGTGTTTAGAATCAAACCGCATACCTTCCAGACACACTTGGAGGGCTCAAACAAACCTTGCGTGCACCAGGACCCGGAGGCCCCACAGAGACTGAGCCAGAACTGCGTTTGCGTGTCTCCTGGGGAGGTGAGGGCCAGCGGTGGCCTGCTGCAGAGGCAGGGGCTCTGGGTGCAGCAGACCTGGGTGTGGCATAAACCCTCTTGGAGGAGGTCGCCATTACCCCACCAGAGAGCTGCCAGAACTTACACAGGACTGGGAAACAGACTCTTGGAGGGCACAAGCAGAACCTTGTGTGCACAAGACCCAGGAGAAAGGGGCAGTGACCTCACAAGAGACTGACCCAGACTTGCCCGTGAGTGTCCAGGGGTCTCCGGTGGAGTTCCGTGGGTCAGTGGTGGCCTGCTGCAGCTTTTGGGGCACTGAGTGTAGCAGTGCATGCTGGGACCTTCTGAAGGAGGTACCCATTATCTCCATCACCTCCACCATAGTTTGGCCTCAGGTCGAACAACTGGGAGAGAACACAGCCCCGCCCATCAGCAGAAAATTGGATTAAGGATTTACTGAGCATGGCCCTGCCCATCAGAACAAGACCCAGTTTCCCCCTCAGTCAGTCTCTCCCATCAGGAAGCTTCCATGAGCGTCTTATCCTTCTCCATCAGAGGGCAGACAGAATGAAAACCATAATCACAGAAAACTAATCAAACTGACCACATGGACCACAGCCTTGTCTAACTCAATGAAACCATGAGCCATGCCGTGTAGGGCCACCCAAGACGGACAGGTCATGGTGGAGCGTTCTGACAAAACGTGGTCCTCTGGAGAAGGGAATGGCAAACCACTTCAGTATCCTTGCCTTGAGAACCCCATGCTATAGATAATTTTTACTCCAACACTGGTTCTTTTTATTTCTTACATGTTATCTACCTCTTTATGCCTCCCAGTCACACATGCTTCATTTAAGCCTCATTGAAAAAGCTGAACTTGAGGCCATTTTCTGTAGATTACCACTCACTACATCCTCCTGAGATGCTTTGCCCCGAGCTTCCCAAGACCTTGTATGCTTAGTCACTGAGTCGTGTCTGACTCTGCAATTTCAGATGTTTGTAGGCACCAGAGTCCACTGCACATAACACCAAATATATTAAATGTATCCCCATTTCATATTAAATATAATTTTTATATTAAAAAAAATTTAAGCAGCTTTTTATAATTGATTTTAAAAATTTAGCTCAGGGCTTCCCTGGTGGTGCAGTCCTTAAGAATCCAACTGCCAGTGTATGGGCCACAGTTTCAATCCCTACTCCAAAGACCCCACATGCTACGGGGCAACTAAGCTCATAGGCCGCTGACGCCGTGTTCGAGAGTCTTCGAGCTGCAGCTACTGATCCTGTGTCCCACAACTACTGAAGCCTGAGAGCCTAGAGCCTGTGCTCCACAGAAGTCATTGCAAGGAGAAGCCTTCACACTGCACCTAGGGAAAGCCTGAGCACGCAACGAAGACCCAGCTCAGCCAAAAGTAAATAGATAAATCAATCTAAAAAAAAAAAGATTACTTTTTACAGTTGGTTGTGGTTTCTCATCAGTCATCTCATATACCTTGGAATTGGGAAAAGCTAATCTACAAGTTGTGTTCAAAGTTAAAGACATTTTTATGAATATGAAAGGAAATAATGGTTTGATAGATATCATGTTTTACAGCTATTTAAATATTGCAGTTTTGCAGTTTTCATAGTTTAGGGTCAATATATTTTTTAACAGATTTCAAATGTTTTGGGGGACCCCTGGAAAGTTCATAGGTCCTGGTTTTTAAAATGATCTGCTTATAATTTTACAACACAAACACAATCTATTATTAGAATATTATTGTTTATCAACTCTTATTTGCTCAAGGAAGTCTTCCCTGACCTTGAATATATTAGGTTTGTCTGTCATATGCTCTCCTAGCAAACTTTGCTTCACTCACATCAGTATTTCCATCAACTGTAATTACCTAATTATTTCTATTACTATTTATCCACAATCTTTTTTCTCTGCTAGCCTATTGAGAACAAACCTGCATCTTCTCTCAGGAAATCTGTTCCAGGAGAAGAATTTCATCACTGATGAGAGCCTGAACGTAAAAAACTAAAAAGCATTCTTAAAACACATCCTCCGTTCTCCACGTTTTATCTGGGACATCTGCCTTTAACATCGTATGTGCCTGTAGTGACTGCAGTGTGGTCTTCTGAAGACATAATTTGTTCTTGGCTACTTAGCAGTTCTGGTCTTGGGTCTCTGGCCCTTCTGGAGACCCTGTGAGCTACCTAATATGCTTGGCAAAGTCGTGATGAATCTTTTTATTTACCACACAGAAATACATTAAATGTTTAGCTGTTGTATTCATATGGGGTGGGGGAGATTCAAGAGGGAGGAAACATACGTATACTTATGGCTAATTCACGTTGTTGTATGGCAGAAGTCAGCATAATATTGTACAGCAGTTATCCTCCAATTAAATTTTTAAAAAGGATGCTTTATATTTATTCTGGAGTTTCCCCAGGTATAGGGTTGTTCACCACACTAAACAGAACTTTGCAAACTTAAAACTAGACCTTTGGGGGGGGGGAAATGGTTTCAACTTGTTGAGCCCCTAGTCAGGTGTCAGGAACGGTGGTACATTTCCCACACCATTGCACTAAATCCTCATACGATTAAATTCATTTGTTACTATCCCCATTTTGCCAGGAGTAAACTGAACTTCAGGGTTTCCCTGGTGCTCAAATGGTAAAGAATCTGTCTGCAGTGCAGGAGATCTGGGTTTGATCCCTAGTTTGGGGAGATCCCCTGGAGAAGAGAATGGCAACCCACTCCAGTATTCTTGCCTGGAGAATTCAATGGACAGAGCCTGGTGGGCTACAGTCCATGAGGTCACAAAGGGTCCGACATGACTTCCTGACTAACACTTTCTTTTCTTAAACAACTTCAAAGTAGCAGTTTAGTGTCCACAGGAGCAAGCAAGCAGGGCCAGGGTCTAAACTCCATCCTGGCTCCAAAGCTCAGACTTCTTCGTTTGATATGCTACCTCATATGTTTCTGAGCATTGCTGCTCCCTATCCTGGAAGACTTCTTTCTTATAGGATTGTGTTAGGCAGGGTGCTCATAACCAAGAAATAGTGTTGAGGAAGGAGACCATGCCCCAGGGATGGTGAGATGGAAAGTCAGGAGGAGACTGGGACACCGAGGAAGATGCTACTCAAGCCCAGGTCTGCTGATTCCTGGTCGTGTTACACAGAAAAGCAAAGCCTTACTTGGTTAAGCCACTCCAACCCAACACATGCTGCCTAACCACATCTATTACAGTGACAAAAGTGGTTCCACTTTTGAAACTTGTAGGTGTTGAAAACAATTCTCTCTCTGAGAATTAGTATCCCCATTAAGACACAAAAGAGTTGAAATTGTGTTTTTGTGTGTGTGTGTGTGTGTGTGTGTGTGTGTGTGTAACCAGCCAAAGAAATTCTTACATTAGGAAGCCTGGGATGTGTTCGCGTCGGCAGCACACACACTGGAAAGCCTGGACTTCATGTTTCCCAGATGTCCGGGTAGGTGGTTCTTGGCTGCCCTGCCCAGAGCCAGGCTTCCTGCTGGCCAGACACAGCAGTGATTAACGGGGAGGGCACAGTGAGAGCTTGATTGAAACTTGGAGTGTCAAACTTCCTTTGAAAGAAATGAAAAAAATTCAAAGTTTCTTTCCATGTAGGCAAATCTACTTCCCCCAGCTGTTTTAGGGTTTTCTGGTCTGTGACATTAGCATTTCTAGATTGCTGGTTTCTTCAGCTTCCAAGTCTGAGATATATGAGTCAAAAATAAAACCAAGAAGTTTACCATTGGTCATCTTATATTTGTTTTATGTATAATCATCTGTCAGAACAGGCTTTATAAACTTTGGGCTATCGTACAAGTAAAATTTACTCTAGAGGTATGATAAATTGTCACGATTAATACTATTGAAATAGATATGGTTCTGGTGGTTTGCATTTAGTTTTCCTACATATCCACCAGTATATTTTGATTTAACATGCTTGATTAGAGACTCTCCCCATTGTTAACACCTACTCCATTTCGGTGCTCACTTGAAATTTAGCCATTCCATACAGGGAACTGCTGGGGCCCTAGGAGTTGAGAGGAGGAAATCCTTCTTAATCATAATGCTGAAAGAGCCATGATACTTCCAGCCCAGAGGAACGGGCTGTATTGAGGAATCCAGGAAGTGAGGAAAGGCTAGGAAGGAGACAGGTCCTAACCTCTTCCAGTATGAAAGAAATGCAAATGCATCTGGTACATTTATAGTCAAATATATAAACACCTGGTCCTGGTGAAACAAAAAATTTGGAGATAGTTGTGATATGGACTTACCATAGCTTGCCTCCTGCTTCTATGGGTGTCTGAAGGCCCCTGAAAGCCCCGAGTCTCTTAAAGAGAGTGGTATTTCTGTTGAGTGACAATGATAGAGCCGCTGCTTAGCTCAGTGGCTGTTTCTCTGGTGATTAGGTGTTAAATGCTGTCCAGGGAAATAATGGGGATATTCAACCCAAATGGGATGGAACTAACAGGTGGCTATGGAAACCTTAGACAGAAGTGCAGAGATACTCTACCAAAGGGGAATGGCAGAACCTCCCACCAACATCTATGATCTCCATACTTTCTCATCATTATAACTTATAGGTATTTAAAAAAATCACATGCCAGAGCCCCTAAGGAATTACATAGCATTATGAAAAGAATTGAATATACAGCTGGCAGATAACTATAAGATTCAGTTCAGTTCAGTTCAGTTGCTCAGTCGTGTCCAACTCTTTGCGACCCCATGAATTGCAGCAAGCCAGGCCTCCCTGTCCATCACCATCTCCTGGAGTTTACTCAAACTCATGTCCATCAAGTCAGTGATGCCATCCAACCATCTCATCCTCTGTCGTCCGCTTCTCCTCCTACCCTCAATCTTTCCCAGCATCAGGATCTTTTCCAATGAGTCAACTCTTCGCATGAGGTGGCCAACGTACTGGAGTTTCAGCTTCAGCATCAGTCCTTCCAATGAACAGTCAGGACTGATCTCCTTTAGGATGAACTAGTTGGATCTCCTTGCAGTTCAAGGGACTCTCAAGAGTCTTCTGCAACACCACAGTTCAAGAGCATCAATTTTTCAGCGCTCAGCTTTCTTCACAGTCCAACTTTCACATGAATGTGAGAAAAACCATAGCATTGACCAGACAGACCTTTGTTGGCAAAGTAATGTCTCTGCTTTTTAATATGCTATCTAGGTTGGTCGTAACTTTCCTTCCAAGGAGTAAGCACCATCTGCAGTGATTTTGGAGCCCCCCAAAATAAAGTCTAACACTTTTTCCACTGTCTCCTCATCTATTTCCCATGAGCTGATGGGACCAGATGCCATGAATGTCTTAGTTTTCTGAATGTTGAGCTTTAAGCCAACGTTTTCACTCTCCTCTTTCACTTTCATCAAGAGGCTCTTTAGTTCTTCTTCACTTTCTGCCATAAGGGTGGTGTCACCTGCATATCTGAGGTTATTGATATTTCTCCCGGCAATCTTGATTCCAGCTTTTGCTTCTTCCAGCCCACTGTTTCTCATGATGTACTTTGCATATAAGTTAAATAAGCAGGGTGACAATATACATCCTTGACATACTCCTTTTCCTATTTGGAACCTGTCTGTTGTTCCATGTCCAGTTCTAACTGTTGCTTCCTGACCTGCATAGAGATTTCTCAAGAGGCAGGTCAGGTGATCTGTTATTTCCATCTCTTTCAGAATTTTCCACAGTTTATTGTGATCCACACAGTCAAAGGCTTCAGTATAGTCAATAAAGCAGAAATAGATGTTTTTCTGGACTCTCTTGCTTTTTTGATGATCCAGTGAATGTTGACAATTTGATCTCTGGTTCCTCTGCCTTTTCTAAAACCAGTTTGAACATCTGGAAGTTCACGGTTCACGTATTGCTGAAGCCTGGCTTGGAGAATTTTGAGCATTACTTTGCTAGTGTGTGAGACGAGTGCAGTTGTGCGGTAGTTTGAGCATTCTTTGGCACAGCCTTTCTTTGGGATTGGAATGAAAACTGACCTTTTCTAGTCCTGTGGCCACTGCGGAGTTTTCCAAATTGGCTGGCATATTGAGTGCAGCACTTTCACAGCATCATCTTTTAGGATTTGAGGTTAGTCACTTGTAACTCCTTAGGCATATATAGTCCAAGTTTTGTTACTTTTTGTTTTTTAAAAGATAGTCAGAGTTACTTATATATAATGCTCTAGTACCACCTGGTAATTATTTATTCAATATCATACAAATTTGTCACATAACTTATGGGTGAATACTGGAGTAAATGCTTATAAAATAGGCTTTGAGGATACAACTACTAAGTCTATTCTAATAAAAGGTTTTTTTAAAAAAATAAGAAATAACATTAAAAACAAACTGAAAAGAAAGCATTCTTATGCAAATTAAAAAAATTAAAAGCAAGATTTCTGAGTTTTTCTTTAGTCAATATAAATTTCCAGCTCTGTCTTTAATACATCAAATTCCTTCTGTATATTGACAGAATATATACCAGAATCTCTGCCTGTTGTAAACCCTGCCTTTGGGAAAAACGGTCCCATTTTTCTGAGCTTATTACCTGTGTTTCATAACTCACGGCATTTTGTGGGCTTCAGTAGCAGTATTTATTTCTACCAAAAATTCACCAACTCTTAAATATGGAACTCAGGTTCTCTAAAAGTCAAAACAAAAAACATTTCTGCAAACAGTGTTGGTAGCTATTTCCACAGAATAGTACTGAGCAGAATATTCTACATTCCTTTACACATACAAAGGTAATGCTTGCGCATGGTAGAAGTGGAATAATTGCACGTCAATCTTACCATCAATTCATGGCGATCAGTTACACGATATATTTGATAACATGTAATACATACCTGTCATATGTGTAAAACATATTATGAGCATTAGTGTTCAGTAAGACAATAGCCCAATAACAAATGACATTTTGTTATTCAAATGATCTTATAATGTCAACACCAATGCTAATAAAAATATATAATAGGCCGAACTCATCAACGGCACAGTTGTAATTCATTTGAAGTTTCCCACATTTCAAAGTCTTTCATAGATAAAATGAAATTCTTCTATTTTGTGAAATTTTAATCTTTACCTATTAAAGGTTTGGCAAGGCAAAGGCCCCCCTGTTAGCAGAGGGAAAAAAGCAGAGATGGAACAAATAGGTCACCATACATATCACATATGTTGTGAACACCTCTTTACTTCTGTAGGACTGAAAATTCTGGGTTTCCACATTCTTCATGCTTTAGCAATCAAAATAAAAGCATAATTTACGTCTAGACAGATGTAAAATGCTTCAGTTTTCATTTAAAATTGGTGTTTCCTTTTCAGATTATTTACAATTAAAAAAAAAGAATTAATTCTGTCTACTAAGGTTTTTAAACATAGAAATTGTGAGTTCTTTTCATACTGAATTTTTTTTTAATTAAAAAAATTTTTTTTTCATATTGAATTTTAAGGGATGATGCTTCACTCTATTTCTAGACTATTAGATGCAAGAAAGGTTAAGCGTGATGAATCAGTACAATGTTGGTAACATGGCGACCCTTTAAAACCAAAGACATAAAAAAAAAGATTTTTTTTCAAGGATATTTTAACAAATAAGGATTTCCTTTGTATATACATGCCATACTTAAAGACAAAACTTGGATTAATTGTTATTTCAGGAAGTAGGTATTTTATTATTTAGCCCTTTATATGTGTGTGAGAGAGAGAGGAAAAGAGAAAATTTTCAGCTTAAGTAAGACTCTGACTTCCTGACAATTTTCTAATTAGGTAAAAATACTGATTGAGATATTTAGTTGTCTTACCAGCAATTGTAAGAAAAATATACTTTCCATATTCATGAGAAACATCATAAGTACATTATTGGTTAATATCCTAATGAGGCATCTGTTTAAACAGATGTTTTAGTTGAGAAAACTGTGAAACATGCTTCTAAATTTACAAATATCTTTGTTACTCTTCTTTGCCTGGGAGGTTGAGCCAAAGTTTACGTAGATTAGAGGAAAGCCTGAGTCTGGAAAGATTCAAAGGATCCCATAAATGCAGATAAAGTAATACAGTTAAGTAACTTGGGAATTACTTTAATAATTATTTACAGAACGTCTGTTGCTTTCCTTCTTTGCTCACATACAAGTGACCTGAGTTACTCCGTCTTCCTGGTCAAACTGTCCATCATCTAGTTCCCTCAGGATGCTGTCACTGTTGCTGCCGGAGAAGCTGCTGAGCTGGGCTGGCCTCTTCTCCTTCATCCAGCATTCTCTAGAAGGGGCGAGCAGGCAATCCTCAGGCGGGCTTCTGCTCTCTGCAGGCTGTAACAGGTCTGTGTCCAAGCTGATGCTCCTGGTTGGGACTTTACTCCTGTCTTCACTTTTCATGTGCCGGCTGCCTTTCCTCTGAAACACAAGAGATTAGCAACTAGGAGTTAACAAAAGGCTGGGTGTCGTCCTGCCCCTCTGATCTAGCTCTCTGCCTACTTCTCTTCCAAATCCTGCTCCTCTTCAAGGACAGCTCAGGGCCGCCACCCGGCCAGGAGAAGGTGTGCTCCCCGCTCTGTTAATAAACATCTGTGGTTTCCTGGTCCACCGTTCTCCTTGCTGTCAGGGTGGTCGTGTGGCCCGATCTGGGCCCTCAACAACACCTCTGAGGAGAGAGATCTGTTGAGATCATACTTTGGGGAACAAAGCAGATAGAGATACACTTGAAGCTTCCATTTTTCATCTTGGTATTTGTTGGGATCTGAGCAGCAGAAAAAGTGCCTTAGAGGCCACCTCACCCCCGTTTCGATAGGAATAGTCTGCACAGATAATTCAGATAGAGATCATATTGGAAGAAGGGGTGCCTTTCTAGGTGGGGTGGACCCCTCTCCTAGTCCTACTACAGACCGCTTTTGCCTGGCATGGTGGGATTGTTCAGCGACAGGACCAGCTCATTCTGCAGGCTGTCAGAGAAGCTGTAGATATTTTCACAATGGAATATTACTGAGACCTGACCACGCCCTTGGTGCAGTTCAGAATAAAAGGACATGGTTTTCCTGCCAAGGGTACTAAGTCGAACAAAGGTATCTAAGTCAGTAGAAGGAGAGCTCAGGGAGACAACTTTCATGTTCAGACTTCTGATGAAATTTTCTTACGGGGGTTTCTTTAATACTGACAACATGACATATATTGGATCTGTGCATATACTTAGGCACAGAAACTGAACAAGGATACACGATAAAAGATAAAGTGAAAATGTTCTAGTTTCATTCTTTTACAAGTGGTTGACCAGTTTTCCTAGCACCACTTGTTAAAGAGATTGTCTTTTTTCCATTGTATATCCTTGCCTCCTTTGTCAAAGATAAGGTGTCCATAGGTTCATGGATTTATCTCTGGGCTTTCTATTCTGTTCCATTGATCTATATTTCTGTCTTTGTGTCAGTACCATACTGTCTTGATGACTGTGGCTTTGTAGTAGAGTCTGAAGTCAGGCAGGTTGATTCCTCCAGTTCCATTCTTCTTTCTCAAGATTACTTTGGCTATTCGAGGTTTTTTGTATTTCCATACAAATTGTGAAATTATTTGTTCTAGTTCTGTGAAAAATACTGTTGGTAGCTTAGGGATTGCATTGAATCTATAGATTGCTTTGGGTAACACCATACACAAAAATAAACTCAAAATGGATTAAAGATCTAAATGTAAGACCAGAAAATATAAAACTCCTAGAGGAGAACATAGGCAAAACACTCTCCGACATAAATCACAGCAAGATCTTCTATGACCCACCCCCCAGAATATTGGAAATAAAAGCAAAAATAAACAAATGGGACCTAATGAAAATTAAAAGCTTTTGCACAACAAAGGAAACTATAAGTAAGGTGAAAAGACAGCCCTCAGATTGGGAGAAAATAATAGCAAATGAGGAAACAGACAAAGGATTAATCTCAAAAATATACAAGCAACTCCTGCAACTCAATTCCAGAAAAATAAATGACCCAATCAAAAAATGGGCCAAAGAAATAAACAGACATTTCTCCAAAGAAGACATACAGATGGCTAACAAACACATGAAAAGATGCTCAACATCACTCATTATCAGAGAAATGTAAATCAAAACCTCAATGAGATACCATTACACGCCAATCAGGATGGCTGCTATCCAAAAGTCTACAAGCAATAAATGCTGGAGAGGGTGTGGAGAAAAGGGAACCCTTTTACACTGTTGGTGGGAATGCAAACTAGTACAGCCACTATGGAAAACAGTGTGGAGATTTCTTAAAAAACTGAAAATAGAACTGCCATATGACCCAGCAATACCACTTCTGGGCATACACACTGAGGAATCCAGAGCTGAAAGAGACACGTGCACCCCAATGTTCATCGCAGCACTGTTTATAATAGCCAGGACATGGAAGCAACCTAGAGGCCCATCAGCAGATGAATGGATAAGGAAGCTGTGGTACATATACACCATGGAATATTACTCAGCAGTTAAAAAGAATTCATTTGAATCAGTTCTAATAAGATAGATGAAACTGGAGCCCATTATACAGAGTGAAGTAAGCCAGAAAGATAAAGAACATTACAGTATACTAACACATATATACGGAATTTAGAAAGATGGTAACGATGGCCCTATATGCAGGGCAGAAGAAGAGACGCAGAAGTACAGAACAGACTTTTGAACTCTGGGGGAGAAGGTGAGGGTGGGATGTTTTGAAAGAACAGCATGTATATTATCTATGGTGAAACAGATCACCAGCCCAGGTGGGATGCATGAGTCAAGTGCTCGGGCCTGGTGGGCTGGGAAGACCCAGAGGAATCGGGTGGAGAGGGAGGTGGGACGGGGGATCGGGATGGGGAATACGTGTAACTCTATGGTTGATTCATATCAATGTATGACAAAACACACTGAAAAATAAAAAAAAAATTAAAAAAAAAAAAAGATAAAGTGAAAAGTGAAAGTCACTCAGCCATGTCCGACTCTTTGTGACCCCATGGACTATACAGTCCATGGAATTCTCTAGGCCAGAATACTGGAGTGAGTAGCCTTTACCTTCTCCAAGGGATCTTCCCAACCCAGGGATCAAACCCAGCTCTCCCGAATTGCAGGCAGATTCTTTACCAGCTGAGCCACCAGGGAAGCCCATGATAAGATAAAAAAAATTTTAAAGCCCATTATTTTCCATACTATCAAGAGTTTATTTTCTTAAAGCTCATTTACATGTTAGCTGAGAACTAGGATTACATTTTCTCAAATGTGAGAGGTAAAATTACTAAAATAAATAAAAAGTCCCTTAGGAAAACAATATAGAAGTCAGATTCCTAGGCTAGTCTTAGAAAAGTTTGCTAGACTATAGATTTGTTGAACTACTATGTATAAAATACAAAAGTATTTTCTGCTGGGTTTCATGGCAAATACACAATACAAACAAGCAGCTGTATTAAATTGAATTTTATGGGCTGCTAGAGAATGTAACCACAGTTGACAGTGGTTGGTTGACAGAATTGTTTATATAGGGAGATGCAGGCTGCAGTGTGCTGCCTAGAAAGGAGGGTGTTGGCAGCTCATCTTTTTCTTGGCTGGTTACCTGAGTCCTTGGGCAAGTTTAAAGGAACAAGCCTGCCGTGGGAGCTGCCTCAATAAAGCCCCACCCTCGTGTCTCAAGTCAGATATAACTTGATGGTGGGGACATTTTCATTTGCATTCATCAAGTGCAAATATTAGATCTCAAATCCTTTTCTTTTTTATTCTGATTCACCAAATGTACTGAGTTTAACACAAGCAGTTGAACCTGACAGATTTACCCTTAAGGTACAGAAGTTGAGAACGGCATGTTCTCCCTGGTGTTGGGACACTGGTGGGTGAGGACAGAGCCTTTTGGCTGCAAGCAGGCCTGATGGGTACTGCTCCTTTCTCAAGCCTGGCTGCTGGCTCCTTTCCCATATGCACAAAGGATGCATTCACTCCTGAATGACCTCTCCTGTTGCCTGAATGAAATGGGAAGGAGGGGGTGCCTGGAAGTACTTGGCAGTCTGGATCTTTCCTTCTTCATAAGCACCAGTGCCAAAGGTAAATTTTGCAATAAATTCCTTATTGTGTATCAGCCAATAGAGGCTTACTCTCACATACTCAATGAGAAATTTCTTAATAAAAATTAGGTATTAGTCAGGATAATAAGATAGAATAATTTGCTTTTAGATAAGAATTAATAAGTAAACAACCACCAAATACAAATTTCAAGTATTAGAAGATAATTAAATACCTAACTCTAAAAAAGATTAGAAAAAACCCTGATGCTCAGGAAGACTGAGGACAGGAGGAGAAAGGGGTGACAGAGGATGAGATGGTTGGATAGCATCACAGACTCAGTGGACATGAGTTTGAGCAAATTCCAAGAGATGGTGAAGGACAGGGAAGCCTGGTCTGCTGCAGTCCATGGGGTCACAAAGAGTCAGAAACGACTTAGTGATTGAACAACAACAACAAAAAATGTCAACAACAAACGCTTTTCTTTTTTACTAAATGACTCTTAATAAATACATCTTCAGCAATGATATTGCCTCCCTTACTCCACATGAGAAGACTCTTTAGAGTCCCTTGGACAGCAAGGAGATCAATCCGTCAATCCTATAGAATATCAGTCCTGAATATTTCCTGGAAGGACTGATGCTGAAGCTAAAGCTCCAATACTTTGGCCACCTGATTCAAAGAACTGACTCATTTAAAAAGACCCTGAAGTGGGGAAAGATTGAAGGCAGGGGGAGAATGGGATGACAGAGGACAAGACAGTTGGATGGCATCACTGACTCAATGGACATGAGTTTGAGCAAGCTCTGGGAGATGGTGAAGGACAGGGAAGCCTGGCATGCTGCAGTTCATGGGGTCGCAGAGTAGGACACATCTGAGTGACTGATTAACAACTCCACATGAAATAATAGCTTTTCCAACAAATCAAATTGCAATGTTCTTATAACTTAGAGTGTAGGAGACAGAAACCTGACCAGTCCATGAAGATCATCCACTCTAATCCCTCCTTCTACTGATGTGGAACCGAGAAACAAGATGGTATTTGCCCAAGGTCAAAGGATAGCTGGCTTTGAACTGGAACCTGAGTGTCTTACCTTATTCTTTTTACATTTTTCACTATGCAAAAATGTGAGCAGATTTATGGTCAAAGATTTGTATGTTTCTCAGAGATTTTCAATTACAAAAATAATACAAGCTCAGTGTAGAAAACCTGGTAAAAACAAAAAAAAAAAGCAAAGCCCATCCACAATCCCTTCTTACAGAGATACCACTATTAATATTTGACATGTTTTACTATGTATATATGGAGAAGGAAATGGCAACCCACTCCAGTATTCTTGCCTGGAAAATCCCATGGACTGAGGATCCTGGTAGGCTATAGTCCATGGGGTCGCAAAGAGTTGGACACGACTGAGCGACTTCACTTCACTTCACTTCACTATGTATATATGGGCTTCCCTGGTGGCTCAGTGGTAAAGAATCTGCCTGCCAATGCAGGAGACACATTCGATCCCTGGATGGGGAAGATTCCCTGGAGAAGGAAATGGCAACCCACTCCAGTATTCTTGCCTGGGTAATCCCATGGACAGAAGAGCCTGGCGGGCTACCAAAGAACTGATACCTTTGAACTGGTGCTGGAGAAGATTCTTGAGAGTCCCTTGGAAAGCAAGGAGATCAAACCAGTCAATCCTAAAGGATATCAACCCCAAATATTCATTGGAAGGCTAATGCTGAAGCTGAAGCTCCGATACCGTGGCCACGTGACACAAAGAGCCGACTCTTTGGGAGAGACCCTAATGTCTGGAAGGAATGAAGGCAGGAGGAGAAGAGGGCAGTAGAGAATGAGATGGTTAGATAGCATCACTGACTCAATAAACATGAATTTGAGCAAACTTCGGGAGATAGTGGAGGATAGAGGAGTCTGGCATGCTGCAGCCCATGGGTTTGCAAAGAGTCAGACATGACTTAGCGACTGAGCAACAACACTGTGTATTTGCATATGCACACAAAGATGTGTATAGCTCACTTCTGCACTTAGCACTCACTGTATTTTGAGTATCTCCCTATGTCATAAAGAGATTTTTCATGCTACATTGCTAGGCTTATTCCTATAGGTTCTCAGAATTCATACGGGTTCTCTTCTGATATTTCACTATAAATTTGGGGAGATTCTATCAAGATTTGCATGCAGATCTAATGCCACCATTGATAAAGTCAGTCAGTTTTGTTTTGGTTTTTTCACTGTGCTGGGTCTTAGTTGTGGCATGTGGGAACTAATTCCCTGACCAGGAATTGAACCCAGGCCCACTGCATTGGAAGCACAATCTTAACCATTGCACCACCAGGGAAGTCCCCAATTGATCAACTTTTGAGAATCGTCCTCATTTACTAAAAATGAGTTACCCATTTCAAATACATGAGACTCAGTGACAAAGCAGTTGCAGTTATGGTGCCCTACCAGTCTACCTTTCATTTTCCACTCATGATGTCTTAAAAACATAAGGAGAATTATACCAGCAATTATAAGATATCACATGCCTTGTATAGTGTCATGATGGATAGAGTGGAAGAGTAGCTCAAAAATATGATTTATATAGCAATAAAAACACGGAGTGGACATTCAGGATTTCTCCCCCTCGTGTTTTTCAGGCTTGAGGGAGGATTAGAAAGCCACTGGAAGGCTAAGTGTAGCTCTAGTACCAGTTAGAAGAGTCAGAGGCTTTGAATCACACAGAGAAACCCCACAGAATATGCTTGCTCACAAAGTATGTTCCTGGGTCAGGTCATCCAAGCTTGGTGCTGGCAAAATCAGTCAAGCCTGGGAGGGGAAAAGGTGTCGTGGACAACCACTTTTCCAGCCAGCTTTCTCATCCACCTTCTCTATTGCAGTGTGGGCACATGACCCAATCAGATCCAATCAGAGTCCTTCTCTGGGATTGCTATATTGACTCTAGGATAACGAAGCTCTTTCTGGACTTCCCTGGAGGTCCAGTGGTTAAGAATCCATGGGGTCAATCCCTGGTACAGAAGAATTCCACATACAGCAGGGAAACTAAGCCTGTGTGCCACAACTACTGAGCCTGCGCTCTAGAGCCCTCGAGCCACAGTTACTGAAGCCGGTGTACCCACCCTTGAGGCTGTGCTCTGAAACAAGAGAAGACACCACAATGAGAAGACCAAGCACCACAGCTAGAGCTCACCACAATGAAGGAAGCCCGGGAGCAGCAAGGGAAGACCAAGCGCAGTCAAAAAAAAGCATTTTAAAAAAAAGTTCTTTCGAATCATTAAGTAATTTACAATATTACATTACTTTCAGGTATACAACATAGTGATTCAATATTTTTATAGATTATATTCCACTTATTAGATATTTTAAAAACTATTTACTTGACGTCATCGGGTCTTAGCTCTGGTGTGCAGGCTTAGTTGGCCTGCAGCATGTGGGATCTTATCTCCTTGATCAGGGATTAAACTCAGGTCCAGGGAGTGAAAGTGCCAAGTCCTAACCGCTGGACCGGCAGGGAACTCCCTGAGACTGGCTTCCTTTAATCAGCATGCTTTTTGAGATTGCTGTTGTTGTTAAGTCACTAAGGCATGTCCTGCTGTTTGTGATCCCATGGACTGTAGCACCCCAGGCTTCTCTGTCCTTTACTATGTCCTGGACTATGTCCTCAAACTCATGTCCTTTGAGTCGGTGATGCCATCCAACCATCTCATCTTCTGTCGCTCCCTTCTCCTCCTGCCCTCAACCTTTCCCAGCATCAGGGTCTTTTCCAGTGAGTCAGTTCTTCACATCAAGAGGCCAAAGTATTGGAGTTTTAGCTTTAGCATCAGTCCTTCCAGTGAGTATTCAGGGTTGATTTCCTTTAGGACCAACTGGCTTGATCTCCTTGCTGTCCAAGGGATTCTCAAGAGTCTTCTCCAATACCACAGTTCAAAAGCATCAGTTTTTTTTGGCACTTAGTCTTCTTTATGGTCCAACGCGCATATCCGTACAGTACTGCTGGAAAAACCATAGCTTTGACCACAGGGACCTTTGTCAGCAAAGCGAGGTCTAGGTTGGTCATAGCTTTTCTTCCAAGAAGCAATTGTCTTTTAATTTTGTGACTGCAGTCACCATCCACAGTGATTTTGGAGCCCAAGAAAATAAAATCTGCCACTGTTTCCATTTTCCCCCAATTTTTGAGATTAATTCACGTAATTGTGGCTATCAAGAGTGTAGGTGGGGACTTCCCTGGCAGTTCAGTTAAGATTCTGGGCTTCCACTGCAGGGGCTGCAGGACTTAATCCAGGTTGGAGAACTAAAATCCCACATGCTGAGTGGCCAAAAAAAAAAAAAAGAGTGCATGTGTTTTTATTTCTAAGTAGTATTTTGTTGTGTGGAAATACCACAGCTGTTTATCCATAAATCTGTTGAAGACATTTGGATTGTTTCCAGTTTTGGGAGATGATGAATAGAACATTCAAACTTTTATGTGTAGCTTTTTGTGTAAACAAAAGTTTTTCTTTCTCTAGGGCAAATGCTCATGAGAGGGATTGCTGGGTCATATCTCAGTGTATGTTTAACCCCATAAAAAGCTGCCACATCATTTTTCAGAGTGGTTGTACCACCTGGCATTCCCACCAGCAGTGTTTTATTATTCTCCTCATTTTTGATAGTTCCTAGAATTGTCAATGTTTTTTTATTTTAGTCATTCTAGTAGATGTATGGTCTCATCATGGTTTCCATTTGCATTTCCCTTAATGACTGATGATTTAAATGTCTTTTTAATGTGTTTACTTCTCATCTACATATCCTCGTTGGTTCAAGACTTTTAACTATTTTTTAACAGCATTGTTTATTTCTTATTTTTTAAGTTTTAAGATACCTTCTGGATACAAGTCTTTTGTCACAAATGTGATTTGCAAAATTTTTTTCTCCCAGTCTGTGGCTGTCTGTTATTTTCTTAGTGTCATTCACAAAGCAAAAGTTTAAATTTTGATAAAGTCTAACTTATCAATTTTTTAAAATGAATTATGCTTTTAGAGTCATATCTGAGAACTCTTTGCTTAGCCCCAGTTCATGAAGATTTTTTCCTATTTTTTTTTCTAAAAGTTTTCTGATTTTCCTAAAACAAACTCTCTCTCAATGCTAGTGTTAGTGCTAGGTTGCTTCAGTTGTGTCTGACTCTTTGGGACCCGATGGTTGCAAAGGACTGTAGCCTGCCAGTTTCCTCCATCCAGGCCTGTGGATTGTAGTCTGCCAGTTTCTTCTGTCCATAGGATTCTCCAAGCAAGAATACTGGAGTGAGTTGCCGTCCCCCCCTTCATGGGAGCTTCCCAACCCAGAAATCGAACCTTCTTGTCTCCTGCATTGGCATGAGGGTTCTTTACTACTAGCGCTACCTGGGAAGCCTCAATAGCTTAAAGAAATTGAGGTAGAAATTGGGAGTATAAATACTTGAATTTATATTGACAATATTTTAAAATTTATCAAGCTATCTAGAATATTGTATAAAACATCTTTGAAACAAAAAAATTCCAAAAGTAAAGGTCTTTATAACTTCAGAAGAAAAAATTCCAGTGCTATGTTTTCTTCGTTATGCAATTCTCAATTCCCTCCTTTATAACAGAGGCATGAAATGGCTTTGGTTAACATACAAGTACTGTTCCATGTTGAGTGTAATTGAAACAAGAAGTTTTATATATCTTAACATTAGTCTCAGTAAAAGAAAGAGAAATTTTTTTCAAGGATTAAACCTTAGATCAATTTCCAACAGCCCCATGAAATTTATAATTTTATTGAAAACTCCTTGACAATCATAAAGCAATGTTTGTAATGTTTCAAATTTCCACCAACTGGTTTTTAGAACTAAACACCTTTGAAAAAGGCTTCTCTGGTGGCTCAGATGGAAAAGAATTCACCTGCAGTGCAGGGGACCCAGGCTCAATCCCTGGGTTGGGAAGATCCCCTGAAGAAGGGACCCACTCCAATATTCTTGCTTGGAGAATTCCATGGCAGAGGAGGCTGACGGGCTATAGTCCATGGGGTCACAAAGAATTGGACAGGACTGAGTGACTAACAGTTTTCACCTTTGAAACAATTATTTGAAAACCTGTATAAATGAAGCAATTCCCAATCAACCCCTCCCCAACAACAACTGATTTCAAGGTACAAGCAAAGAATAGTGCCATTATGGTCTTAAAACTAAATAAGAACTTTTAAAAGACATGTTATAAATGTATAACTTTTACAAAATACATATTAGATGCTAAATTAACTCTGTGGTGATACTGATAGTCTACTACTTCTTGAAATAAAATAACAAATTATTTCCACTATGAAAATAAAAAGTATTTACAAGTTGATTTTCTGTTATAGTTATTAGATACTTTAGCTCCAGCCTGAACCACTTACATGTTTTGTTCTGAAATAATCTCAATATCCTGAGATTTCCTGCTAGGAAAATTAAACATTTGTCAAAGGAAAAAATACTAAATCCACTTAGAAGTAGAATTCTAAGTTATAAAATATGTTATTGCTGGGCTCCTCAGAGATGCAAACTGACCACTTAATTTTTATTAAAAAAAAAAAAAAAATTGGGGGACTGTGCCCATAGCATAGGAGATCTAAGTTCCCTGACCAGGGACCAAACCCATGCCTCCTGCAGTGGCAGCGAACGGTCTTAACCCGTGGACCATGAGGAACGTCCCAAACTGACCATTTATATACTTCCTTTCTAGTAAATAAATGACGAAGTAGTTTTAGATTATAATGAACGTAAATGTAAAGATTACCCAAAGAAAAGCTGTCACTAGAGTATTGAATGGTATTTAAACAAAAAGAGCTCAGATATTTTCAGGGAATCACAGAATTGATACATAACCCTAAGAAAGGAGGCTCTGAAGCAGCTGAATGTGGTCTTATCTTCACAGACATCAAGTACAGAGCCCTCCTTAGTCAAAATCCTATTAGGCTGTGAATTTTGTGAATCTTTCTCAGAAACGATGGCCATTTGCATATGTTTAAAAAAGAAAAAAAAGAAAAAGAGAAGGCTATAGCATGGTGAAAAGTTGCTTTTGGGAAGGAGAAAGAACAAAAACTTTTTCTGGCCATTCTTTATATAGGTTTTTCTTGACAGAATATATATATATATTCTATAAAAAATATATATATATATATATTTTATACTTCATTTGTTTATTTGGTGGCACAGCACAGCTGTGGGATCTTACCACCAGGACCCAGGATGGAAACTGTGCCCCTGCAATGGCGGAGGCTTGCCCACCGGTCTGCCAGGGAAGTCCCACAGAAAGTTTCTTGGCAACTTGGAACTTGAGCCGTTCTCCCCAGGGCTGGAAGGCACTGCTCACCTGTGGGCTCTAATTCAGTCTTTCTGAAATCTTTGTTAACTTGATCACTCTGCTCTCCTAAGGGAGTTATCTTCCTATCCACACACAGCCCCTCTACCTGCTTGCCTGCGGGACCAGCTAGAGTCCGCCCAAAATCAATGTGAGACAACTTAGCATGGCTGAATTACATGTACTGTTAGTCTATTAATAGCTTTGCTAGTTTAGAAAAACTGTGAAATTTTCTAAAATGTTATTTTCCTGATAATACAGAATCACTTTAAATAATTTTCTGGTCCATTTGCAAACTTCCTCTTTTCAAAGTTAGGCCTTAATTAATTAAGATTAATTAAGATTGCTTCATTCAATGATTCTATTCTCAGTGTGCATCTAGTAGGAGTCTAGTAAGAATAAGGTGACTTGAGACTCAGCAGAGCCCTTCAGCAAAGAACTGAAAAACTATGACCTTGAGGAGACAATACAAAAGTGCCATCAGAAGTCAAGATTGCACTGATCTGTCATAATATCAGGCACATTCACTTATGAGGCTTATAACTGTAGGAGCGGAAAATCTTTTCCTCTGTCATCTTAGGTTCAGCATCTGAGACCTGCAAATTAAACTAGAATATAATAGGAGAAAAGGTTTATTTTGGATGCACACGAAGGCTGCATAGGGAAGGAAAGCCCAAAGAGGCAGTTAGACCTGGGAGATGATTTTCATTTTACAAAGGGTGTCACACTGTGGTGAAGTGACCAGACAAATAAGAAGGGATTTGGGGTTTTAGGGGCAGTAAACTGTGGGAAGGTAAGTATTTGGGGATGGCTTAGTGGTAAAGAATCCAATCCACCTGCAGTGCAGGAGACCCAGGTTTGATCTTTGAGTCGGGAAGATTCCCCGGAGGAGGAAATGAAACCCACTCCAGTATTCTTGCCTGGAGAATCCCCATGGACAGAGGAGCCTGGCGGGTTACGGTCCACAGGGTTGCAAAGAGTCTGGACATGACAGCACACATGAGCACAAGTATTTGGGAAACTAATGCAAGAGGGGGTTTAGTAAGTTGTGGGGCCGGCAGGTGGTGCTCCCAGTGATGAGTCGTCTCTGGCACAGGAGAGGGAAGCAACTTCACACAGGGAAAGTTTTGTCACATTGGCAAAAGGAAAATTTATGCCCTGCTTTTGTCAGAAAGGGAGAGGTTCTGTGTCGTTGCCTTTAGCTCTGAATGGTAATCCATACACCTAAATGGCATACTTTGGGGTCATATTCTGATTTCCTTCAGAACCGTCTCATATTCCTGTTTGCTGGCATATTTCCCGTGTTATATATTGGTTCAGAAGGCTGTTTCCTTATTAGGTTCCCACTTTCTCATCTGTTCACCATTTAGAATTACAGTGAGAGATTAAGGATTGAATGGTTCAGTTTAACAGTTCATAAAGCATCACTTTTACTCACTTCTGGTGTTTGAGCAGCTGAATTCCACATAACTGGTCTCTGAAGGAATACAACCTGCTTTGTAGCCAAATTCCCCTCACTGCAAATTAAAACAAGAGCGTTAGCATTTCTAAATTAGTAATTCTCTATATTTCACACTTGGCTAGAATGTTCCACATGTATTCTTTGTAAAATAATCTTCTGATCCAATAATAATTATGAAATAGTCTATATAAGTTGCAGCAGATAAAACAAGGGGAAAAAAATCCCTAAAAGCTAAATATAGTCCTTATAAAAGAAATTCTTAATGTTTAAAACTTGTAATCTCATTGTGCTAACATACTTGGTTTCATCTCATGATCTCCCCTCTTATTGCTTATCAACGTGCATATTTCTGCATGTCTATAACCACTGCATATTTGTATTTTGTATTCTGTATTCTATGCTTATCTCTTTTCTTGCTTGTACATTATGATCATATTCTTAATAGCTGCATGATATCCCAAAGAATTAAGATACCAAAATGTACTAAGCCTTTCCATTATTACTGGAAAATTAGGTTGCTTCCGGCTTTCTGCTAATTATAAATAATGCTGCTATAGAAACATGTATAGTCTTCTTTATTCGTTATGACTTATTTCCTTGAGATAAATTCATAGGCGTGGGATTATTAGGCCAAAAGGCTATGATTTAAGCTCCTTGGTATGCATTGTCAAATTTGTCTTATGAAAGAAAGAGACCAGTTTGGACTGCCACATGTGAGAAATTTATATACGTTTTCCATTGAGGGACTTGAGCCACAGCTAGTTTCATTTTCAGATGCTTCTTTGTAGTCAGCTACTCAATATTCTCCTTATTTAACTACCATCATGGCAAATTACCCCGTGCCAAAGACTACTTGGGGTTTGGATTTCTCTGAAATGCTTTTCACAGAGTCTCCATGGATTTATGGGGAGGGGTGTCTGTAGCTAATGTTGCTCAGTTACGACTTTTATTATGCAAAAAACCCCAACAAAACCTCACTATTAGCTGCATTTTATGCTGAGCTCTTTTTTCTGGAAAACAAATGAAACATTGAAACTCTGGCCCTAGTGGTCAACCCCACACAATTTGAAAATCCCAAACTTACTGATACTGTTGAATTTTGAGAAAGAGCAAATCTTCCCACAAAGTGGTAATGAGAGATTGCTTCTTTTTTTATTTTTAAAAGACTGCTTTTAGTCTAATCTCATTTTAGTTTGACTCTATCTTTGAAAAAAAGACATGGTGTGAAATATCTCCTAGCTTTGGGGAACAGTTTGAGTCATCTGGAGACATCAGCGTGAGACGGGAAGGGGCTGGTGGTGCACGGAACAGGCTGGCTATTTGGGCGGCAGGGAGAATACGGGAAAGGGCAGTGGCTTTAGAAGCAGACGGTCCTGGATTCAAGGCTCAATTCTACAGTAAAACAAAGAATGTTGCTCACCATCTAGTTCTACAAGAATCAAGTCATTAGCCAATGTAACCACTGACTTACAATTCACTCTGAAAGGAATTCAGGTGAAGATCAGAATGAAGCACTTGGTGCTCTGGGAAAACAGGCCCTCCCATAGCTAGAAATATTTTAGGAGGATTTTTTTAACGAACCTGGTGTCTTATATCTTCCCATACTTAGAAAAGATCTAAAGTCATGAACTGAGATACCTGTTCCTTATGACTAACCTTCTACCAATGTGTGCTTGACTGCATGTCACCCTTTTCCAAAACTATGCACATGCTGATCTGTCTGCCTCATCTCTTGGGAGCATTCCTCAGAGCTCTCTGAGAGACTGCATCCTGCACTAGAGTTCTTAGTAAGTCCCCCAGAACTCACAGCTCCCAGGTTGTGCTCCACCCCCCCCCCCCCCCAGTTGACAGTACTGAAATGGCTGATGATACCACCTGATACCTGCTGACTTTGGCGAAGTTTTAAAATTCTCTTTTATTTCCTATCAAGGGCTTTGTGATAGATAAATAAGTCAGTGGATATGAAGAGTGTCCGCTGCGCCTGCCACTGGAAGGAGCACAGTAAATGGGATTTCTTCCCAGTTCCCCCATTCATTTAGTGAAATGTGGGGTAGGGTTGAGTGGGAGGAACACATCTTAGAATCAAGAACATCTTCCAGAGAGAACGGTCAAGGAAAGGGGGAACAAGGAGAGCAGAGGTCCCTGGATAATGTTCAAGGCTTGTGACGCAGGTGGAGAGTCACATGCAGGAACCAGGCCTAGAACTGTCCAAAGGCGAGAAGTCAGGGGACGATTAGTCTTCTTGAATAGAAAGTCTCCCGGGGCCCCGGGGTAAGGACCGGGGGTGACCCTTGATGAGTTTTCCCCAAAAGATTATAGGATGGGGCAAATCTGAGTGTACTAGGGTGTGATGTTCGGCCGACAGCAGGCTTCTCAACCTTTATGAATGGGGTAAAACTGTAAGTGTGGAGACAGTTACTCAAAGGCTGCCTATCTTAGGACAGTCTTTGGCTGCCCAGGTAAGACTTTGGAAGGTTAGCATTTTCCCATCTCTTGGGAGGTCCTTGAGTTAGACTTAACTTGAAATATGTCTAAGACCTCCCTGTCTCTGGTTTTCTAAAGGACATTCTGATTTAAAATAGGTCCTGCTGGGACTTTCCTGGTGGCACTGTGGGTGGGAATCCACCTGCCAAAGCAGAGGTCATGGGTTCGATCTCTGGGCCAGCAGGATTCCACATGCCTCGAAGCAGCTGAGCCCAAGTGCCACAACTACTGATCCTGCGTGCTAGAGCCTGTGCTCCGCAACAAGAGAAGTCATTGCAGTGAAAAGCCTTTTCACGGCCATGAGGAGTAGCTCCTGCTCACTGCAACTAGAGAAAGCCCATGCAAAGCAACAAAGACCCAAAGCAGCCCAAAATTAATTAATTAGTTACATGAAATAAACTGCTTTCTGTTAAAAAAAAAAAGTCTTGCTATTTTTGGGCTTCCCAGGTGGTGCCAGTGGTAAAGAACCTGCCTGCCAATGCAGGACATGTAAGGGACACAGTTTTGACTCCTGGGTCTGGAAGGTTCCCTGCTATTTTCAGAGTATCTGTGAGATGTGGAATGCCTTTTGGTTTGGAGAATGGCAATCATGGTAGAATGAAAGGGAAAGAGGTCTGAAACCACACGGAGGGACAGGGCAAGGGAGTCCCCCAGAGTCTCCGGGAGCTCCAGAGGTAACGCTGTCTACTGAGCTTGGATAGGACACTTGCTCTGTAGCACCGGCTTCTGAAAGGATCTGACTGGTGACGTCATTATGGGAGCAGAGAGATCTTCAAAGGCTCTCCTGGAAGTTCCTGGACAGAGCCTACACCTGCTATTCCCTACAGAATTTTTTTTACCCAGAAAGTACTATTAGTTAACTGAGTAACTCAATACTTCTCTGGGAGAGTTAAGAACATTTAGATTCTCTTTTGGAGTGTTATTAATGGGTGGTCATGATTTGATATAATAGAAAATCAATGCAGTTTTTGGAAAATGCTTGATTTTGGCATAAACTCTGTAGAAGTTATGGCACAACCTGCTTTGGTGATGAGTATAGACTGCAAGTAGGGGCTTCCCTGGGGGTTCAGACAGTAAAGAATTTGCCTGCAATGCAGGAGACCTATATTCAATCCCTGGATTGGGAAGATTCCATGGATAAGGGAATGGCAACCCACTCTAGCATTCTTGCCTGGAGAATTCCATGGACAGAGGAGTCTGGCAGTCCCCGGGGTTGCAAAGAGTAGGACATGACTGAGTGACTAACACACACACACACACACACACACACACACACACACACACACAGAGACTGCATGTATAAGCTGCTCAAGGGAATACTTTCAAAGAAGATGTGAAAACATCTGCTAGTCCTTCCTTCCTGAGGGCAAGAGATAGCGCCATTGTCATCATGAGGTACAGGTTAGCCAGGGCAGCCGGGGGGGGGGTGGGGGGGGGTGGGTTCCCTGCAGCAGTGGTGGAAAGTAGAGCGAATGGATACAAGGGCCTAGAGGGGAAAGGAGGGTCATCAGTCCAGGAGAAGGTCCAGGAAAGTACCATGACACCCAAGGCCAAAGCCTAGGTAGGATCTGAGACCCTGGGCCACAGTGAAGGAAGAAAAGTGAAGGTCAAATCAGTGACGCTGATTGGAAAAGTGAAACCAGTGGGAGAAGCAAGGTCAGGTGTAGGTGTTTGACCAGAAGAAACCAGTTGAAGCAAAGTGAAAGTATGAAGGCTGAATCGGCTCCGGGGTCACACCCAGGATTAAGCAAAGGTTCAGAGGACAGGTGTGGACCTGGGAGAGGCAAGAGAAACCCCCAGGACTGCTGCTGTCCCTGGGACAAGGGGCTTCTCTCTGCCTTGGGAGTAAGCTCATCTTTCGATGTGGGCAGACAGGAGTGTGTGATCTGGGGAGAGTGAGCCAGGGATTGTATTGGCAGTATGGGCAGAGTAGCCAGAACACAGAAGGGGGAGAAATGTGTTCAACCAGTTCTACAACTTTGTACTACACAATATCCGGACACATCATTTCTCTGTGACGTGTTTAACAGAGGCAGTGCAGTGTGGGGAAAATAGCATGTATGGCTTTAGAGTCACACTGACCCTGGGTTTGCATCCCAGCTTTGTTGCTTACTGGCTATGTGACACTGATGAAGTCGTTCTATCTTTCTGAGCCTCCTGTTTCTCTTCTGTAAAACAAAGATGGTTCTGAGAAGACCTTTGACGTGGTGGGTATAAAGTTCTTGGCACAGACCTGGAGCATAGCAGATGCTTAGTAAATGCTTCCTTCTCCCTTTCCTGTCTTCTTCTATGCGTTTCATAAGAAAACAAAAAGAAGACTCTCTACTTGGTTATTTTTAAGGGAGGGAGGTTTGCTATGGTGTCAACAGACAATCAAGAAAAATACTAGCTTCCTGATAACAGAAAATCTCATGAACTAAACTAAGAAAAATAACTTCAATTTGTGCAATGCTTTCTGTGCAGGGGGCCTGGATTTGATCCCTGATCAGGGAGGAGATCCCCCATGCCACAACTAAGACCTGGTGCAGTCAAATAAATAAATATTAGAAAACAAAAAACCCCTTAAAACAAAGACATCCATAAAGAGAGTAAAAAAGACAAGCCTCAGACAGAATCAGGGAGACCGTCACAACACACATAAAACAAATAAAAGGCCTCATCCAATATACATTTAAACACTCCTATAAATACAATTTTAAATGTGGGCAAAAGATTTAAACAGGTACTTGACATAAGAATAATCTCAGTGGTCAAGAAATGTATGAAAATGTGCTCAATTTTAGTAGCAAATAGGTAAGTACAAACTAAAACCACACTGAGATCACGCTATATATACAATCACCAGAATGGCAAAATTTACAAGTATGACAATATTTTTTTGTTGGAGCAACGGGAATTTTCATGTTCTGCTGGTGGGAGAGTAAGCCGCAACATTCTACTTGAAAAGAGTTCAGCATTTATATCTAGAAAGCTAAAGAAATGCCCTGTGACCCAGCAATTCCACTTCCTGGTCTACACCCTTGAGAAACTTGAGCATATGTGCTCAGGTTCAGAATAGCATGCTTGTCACAGCCAACACCTGAAAGCAACCAAAGCGTCAGCAGCAAGATAGATGCACAAACACCCACACACAACTCTTACAGTGGAGGTGTGGATAACTCTCACAGTGCTAAGTGAAAGAAGCAACATGTGAAAGACTAGCAAGAAAGTGAAAGTGTTAGTCACTCAGTCATGTCTGACTCTTTGCGGCCCCATGGACTATAGCCTGCCAGGCTCCTCTGTCCATAGAATTCTCCAGGTAAGAATACTGGAGTGGGTAGCCATTCCTTTCTCAGGGGCTCTTCCCGACCCAGGGATCAGACCTGAGTCTCCTGCATTGCAGGTGCATTCTTTAACATCTGGGCCACCACAGAAGTCCATGAAAGAATATATATAATTCCATTTTTATAAAATCAAAACAAGCAAAACTAAATTGCTTATTTAGGGATACAAACATGAGTGGTAAGACTATTAGGCAAAAGAAGGAAATGATTATCCTAAAAGTTGGGGTCATGTTACCTCTGCATGAAGGGAGTAGGTATGATGGGGTAGTTCTAGGGTGCCACTGTCTTGTCCAGTGGTAATTACACAGTGTTTTTATAATTATAATTATGTATATTTGTCAACAAAGGTCCATCTAGTCAAGGGTATGGTTTTTCCAGTGGTCATGTATAGATGTGAGAGTTGGACTATAAAGAAAACTGAGTGCCGAAGAATTGATGCTTTTGAATTGTGGTGTTGGAGAAGACTCTTGAGAGTCCCTTGGACTGCAAGGAGATCCAACCAGTACAACCTAAAGGAGATCAGTCCTGGGTGTTCATTGGAGGGACTGATGCTGAAGCTGAAACTCCAGTACTTTGGCCACCTCATGCAAAGAGCTGAGTCATTGGAAAAGACCCTGATGCTGGGAAAGATTGAGGGCAGGAGGAGAAGGGGACGACAGAGGATGAGATGCTTGAATGGCATCACCAACACAACGGACATGGGTTTAAGTAAGTTCCGGGAGTTGGTGAGGGACAGTGAGGCCTGGCATGTTGCAGTTCATGGGGTCTCAAAGAGCCAGACACAACTGAGTGACTGAACTGAACTGATATTTATGTTTTATGCACTTTCTATATATGTTTTATTAACAAAATTGTTTTAAGAGTAGGTGTAATGCTGTATGTAGGAGAATGGTTGTGGATTTGCACATAATAATAATGGTCCCTCCTCGACACAGACACAGAGAACAGACTTATAGGCATGGGGGAGGAGGGCCGCCAGGGAGGGTGTTGGGGGGAGAAAGGAAGGGGTGGGAAGTATGGAGAGTCGCATGGGAACCTACATTACCATATATAAAATAGATGCCAATGGGAATTTGCTGTGTGGCTCAGGGAACTTACACTGGGGCTCTGGAACAACCTAGAGGGTGGGATGGGCAGGGAGGTGGGAGGGAGGTTCAAGAGGGAGGGGACATATGTACACCTATAGTCGATTCATATTAATGTTTGGCATCAACATGTTCTGTAAAGCACAGTTCTGTAAAGCAACTATCCTTCAATTAAAAAAAAAATAAATTTAAAAGAAAAACAAAAATTCTCTCTCCTCTTTTACATTTACTGTTTTGGTAAAATCAGTCTTGAATTCTAATTTTTTTTCCAAACTTTAAACTTCTTTATTTTGCACTGGCGTATAGTTGCTTTCTATTTTTTTTAATTGAGGTATAGTTGATGTACAATATTACAAAGTTTCAGGTGTATAACACAGTGATTCACAATTTTTAAAGTTTATACTCCATTTATAATTATTATAAAATATTGGCTATCTTCCTTGTGATGTACAATATATCCTCACAACTTATTTTATACATAGTAGTTTGTGCTTCATAATCACCTATCTCTATTTTTCACTCCTCCCTCCTCTCTCCATACTGGTATCCACTAGCTCATTCTCTATATCTGTGTTGGCCTACTTGTTGTTGTTAGATCTACAAGGTTTAAATTAGGAGATGTCTTTAGGAATTCCTTCAGATGTACTTACTTCTCCTTGAATAAGTCCTGCACTTTGCTGACTCTGCTTTGTGCTCATGGTTTCCAGAAAGAGGAACTATTTTGCGATCTTCATGCTTCCACTTTTCATGCTCATAGCAGACACATGCTCACTAACTGATTACATTCTTTTCTGCTGATCCTGGTGTTAGAATCTTTGCTTTTATGGTGTTTGGGTAGCTACCACCAACAGACCAGTGCTGAGATGACTCCTATTTACTACTCCTGGTTAGCCCTATATGCCACCAGGAATATCCTCTCTAAAACTACTTTTGGAAGCACTGTTCTTTCATAATAGTCCCTACACCTCAGACTTCTCAGCCTCCAACAACCTCTTTCACAGATGTTTTCTACCATATTCACTGGCCTGACATGCAGCTCTTTTTGTATTATTGCTTCCCCAAGGAGTCTTTTTTTTTTTTTTTCATTTATTTTTATTAGTTGGAAGCTAATCACTTTCCCAAGGAGTCTTTTAATATATTTTCTCTGGAATTCCTCCCCATTGTCCCATTAAATTTTAAAGACAAAGATATGCCATGTACCTGTTTATGTACTATGACATTTTGGAGGGCCAAAAGCCCTTCCATGTCCCCTGTTTCTTGTAAAAAAAGAAAAAAGGCTTTAGTTTTCTAGGTGTTCCCTGAGTTCCAAAGAATCTGCTGTATGATGCTGCGCTGTGCTTAGTCGCTCAGTCGTGTCCGACTCTGTGACCCAACGGACTGTAGCCGCCAGGCTCCTCTGTCCATGGGCATTCTCCAGGCAAGAATATTGGAGTGGGTTGCTGGGCCCTCCTCCAGGCAATCTTCCCAATCCAGGAATTGAATCCAGGTTGCCTGCATTGCAGGTGGGTTCTTTACTGTCTGAGCCAGACACAGGGAGCTCAAATTTGGTGTTCTGTGACAATCTAGAGGGAGGGATGAGGGAGGGCGATGAGAGGGAGGGAGGTTCAAGAGGAGGGGGACACACATATACCAGTGGCTGATTCGTGTTGATGTGTGGCAGAAACCAGCACAGAATTGTAAAGCAACCATCCTTCAGTTGAAAATTAACAAATTAAGAAACATTTCCCTCTCAGTGTAAGGTGATAACTCCATATTTCTGTAACTGCATCAGAATCTCCTTGGATTCTTATTGAAATGCACATTCCCCCTTCCCGGCCTGCTCTAGATTATTACTGGAGACAGGGGAGCTGATCTGAGGTGGACAGAGGGAATTTTGTCTCCTCTTTTCATTTTTTTCTCGGTGATTATTTTGAGGTCAGCAATATTAACTACTGTTTCAGGTAATCTGATCCCCTAACCAGATTTGTCTTGAAGAATTCGGTGTAAATTTTCACCTTGATTTTTTTGAAAAGGGTTGGGCCTATTTGTATAATTATATAGTGATACAGATTAAAAAGGGATTCGGGCAAGTGTTCAGGACTGATAACAATAACCCTGGGATGAGGTCGTGATATCAGATGACCACATGTTGATGATTCCATGGTAGCACAGTTTTAAACCTCAGCAGTATGATCTTGCCTATGGCAATGAAGCAATAACTTGAATCTAAGGACACCCTAGGAAAACAACTTTATATAATCTGATAACAGGATATAGCTGTTCTTCAGTTCAGTTCAGTTCAGTCACTCCGTCATAGCTGACTCTTTGCGACCCTATGGACTGCAGCACACCTGGCCTCCCCATCCATCATCAACTCCTAGAGCTTGCTCAGACTCAAGTCCATTAAGTCAGTGATGCCATCCAACCACTTCACCCTCTGTCGTCCCCTTCTCCTGCCTTCAATCCTTCCCAGCATCAGGGTCTTTTCCAATGAGTCAGTTCATCGAATCAGATGGCCAAAGTATTGGAGCTGCAGTATCAGTCCTTCCAATGAATATTCAGAACTGATTTCCTTTAAGATTGACTGGTTTGATTTCCTTTCAGTCCAAGGGACTCTCAAGAGTCTTCTCCAGCACCACAGTTCAAAAACATCAATTCTTTGGTGCTCAGCTTTCTTTATTGTCCAACTCTCACATCCATACATGACTACTGGAAAAACCATAGCCTTGACTATATGGACCTTTGTCAGTAATGTCTCTGTTTTTTAATATGCTGTCTAGGTTGGTCATAGCAAACACCCTCTTCCAACAACACAAGAGAAGACTCTACACATGGACATCACCAGATGGTCAACACTGAAATCAGATTGATTATATTCTTTGCAGCCAAAGATGGAGAAGCTCTATACAGTGAGCAAAAACAAGACCAGGAGCTGACTGTGGCTCAGATCATGAACTCCTTATTGCCAAATTCAGACTTATTGAAGAAAGTAGGGAAAACCACTAGACCATTCAGGTATGACCTAAATCAAATCCCTTATGACTATACAGTGGAAGTGAGAAATAGATTTAAGGGATTAGATCTGATAGACAGAGTGCCTGAGAAGCTATGGACGGAGGTTCATGACATTATACAGGAGACAGGGATCAAGACCATCCCCATGGAAATGAAATGCAAACAGGCAAAATGGTTGTCTGAGGAGGCCTTACAAATAGTTGTGAAAAGAAGGGAAGCGAAAAGCAAAGGAGAAAGGGAAAGATATTCCCATTTGAATGCAGAGTTCCAAAGAATAGCAAGGAGAGATAAGAAAGCCTTCCTCAGCGATCAATGCAAACAGATAGAGGAAAACAACAGAATGGGAAAGACTAGAGATTTCTTCAAGAAAATTAGAGATACCAAGGGAACATTCATGCAAAGATGAGTTCGATACAGGACAGAAATGGTATGGACCTAACAGAAGCAAAGATATTAAGAAGAGGTGGCAAGAATACACAGAAGAACTGTACAAAAAAGATCTTCACAACCCAGGTAATCACGATGGTGTGATCACTCACCTAGAGCCAGACATCCTGGAATGTGAAGTCAAGTGGGCCTTAGAAAGCATCACTATGAACAAAGCTAGTGGAGGTGATGGAATTCCAGTTGAGCTATTTCAAATCCTGAAAGATGATGCTGTGAAAGTGCTGCACTCAATATATCAGCAAATTTGGAAAACTCAGCCGTGGCCACAGGACTGGAAAAGGTCCGTTTTCATTTGAATTCTTAAGAAAGGCAATCCCAAAGAATGCACAAACTACCACACAATTCCACTCATCTCACACACTAGTGAAGTAATGCTCAAAATTCTCCAAGCCAGGCTTCAGCAATATATGAACCGAGAATGTCCAGATGTTCAAGCTGGTTTTAGAAAAGGCAGAAGAACCAGAGATCAAATTGCCAACATCCGCTGGGTCATTGAAAAAGCAAGAGAGTTCCAGAAAAACATCTATTTCTGCTTTATTGACTACGCCAAAGCTTTTGACCGTGTAGATCACAATAAACCATGAAAAATTCTGAAAGAGATGGGAATACCAGACCACCTGACCTACCTCTTGAGAAACCTGTATGCATCAGGAAGAAACAGTTAGAACTGGACATGGAAGAACAGACAGGTTCCAAATAGGAAAAGGAGTACATCAAGGTTGTATATTGTCACCCTGCTTATTTAACTTATATGCAGAGTACATCATGAGAAACGCTGGGCTGGATGAAGCACAAGCTGAATCAAGACTGCTGGGAGAAATATCAATAACCTCAGATATGCAGATGACACCACCCTTATGGCAGAAAGTGAAGAACAAAAGAGCCTCTTGATGAAAGTGAAAGAGGAGAGTGAAAAAGTCGACTTAAAGCTCAACATTCAGAAAACTAAGATCATGGCATCTGGTCCCATCACTTCATGGGAAATAGATGGGGAAACAGTGGAAACAGTGTCAGACTTTATTTTTTGGGGCTCCAAAATCACTGCAGATGGTGACTGCAGCCATGAAATGAAAAGACACTTGCTCCTTGGAAGGAAAGTTATGACCAACCTAGACAGCATATTAAAAAGCAGAGACATTACTTTGCCAACAAAGGTCCGTCTAGTCAAGGCTATGGTTTTTCCAGTGGTCATGTATGGATGTGAGAGTTGGACTGTGAAGAAAGCTGAGCGCCGAAAAATTGATGCTTTTGAACTGTGGTGTTGCAGAAGACTCTTGAGAGTCCCTTGGACTGCAAGGAGATCCAACCAGTTCATCGTGAAGGAGATAAGTCCTGGGTGTTCATTGGAAGGAGTGATGTTGAAGCTGAAACTCCAATACTTTGGCCACCTGATGAGAAGAGTTGACTCATTGGAGAAGACCCTGATGCTGGGAGGGATTGGGGGCAGGAGGAGAAGGGGACAACAGAGGAAGAAATGGCTGGATGGCATCAACAACTTGATGGGCATGAGTTTGAGTAAACTCTGGGAGTTTGTGATGGACAGGGAGGCCTGGCGTGCTGCAATTCATGGGGTCGCAAAGAGTCGGACACGACTGAGGGACTGAACTGACTAACTGAACTGAGGTTGGTCATAGCTTTTCTTTCAAGGAGCAAGTGTCTGTTAATTTCATGGCTGCAGTCACCATCTGCAGTGATTTTGGATCCCAAGAAAATAAAGTCCCTCACTGTTTCCCGATCTATTTGCCATGAAGTGATGGGACCAGATGCCACAATCTTAGTTTTTTCAAATGCTGAGTTTTAAGCTAGCTTTTTCACTCTCCTCTTTTACTTTCATCAAGAGGCTCTTTAGTTTTTGCTTTCTCCTTTAAGGGTGGTGTCATCGGCATATCTGAGGTTATTGGTATTTCTCCAGCTTGTACTTCATACAGCCTGCCATTTCGAATGATGTACTCTGCAGATAAAAAAGCATGGTGACAATATATAGCGTTGATGTACTCCTTTTCCTATTTGGAACCAGTTCGTTGTTCCATGTCCATTTCTAACTGTTGCCTCTTGACCTGCATACAGATTTCTCAGGAGGCAGGTAAGGAGGTCTCATATTCCCATCTCTTGAAGAATCTTCTACAGCTTATTGTGATCCACAGAGTCAAAGGCTTTAGTTTAGTCAATAAAACAGATGTAGATGTTTTTCTGGAATTCTCTTGCTTTTTCTTTTTGTTGTTCTTACTGATGTATAGTTGCTTTACAATACTGTGTTAGTTTCAGGTTTATAGAACAGTAATTTAGTACTTTTGCTGGTTATATTCCATTATTACAAGATAATGAGTATGTGAGCCGATGGGGTGGGTGGGTGCAGTTCCCCAGAAAAAGAGAACCAGGCACGGCTTTCTTGACAAAAAAGAAGTCATTTTGGCCTAAACCATCTGTGATCTAAGCCAAGTCACAATGTTTTACCCCTGAACAGGTCTCCATAATAATTTTTTAAAAAAATATTTTAAAACTTTTGTTACCACTATTTATTTTCCCTTCATAGCTCTCTTTCATGTAACCATCCATTCAACAAATATTCATTGATTGCCTACTACTGTACTATGCGAGTCAGTAAATAATGATTGTAAGAGGGAAAAAGGATGCAGGGACAAAGGAAAAACAGTCATAAAGCAAGAGTTCAGCGATAAAAGAGAATCCTAATTCCTCCTCAAGGGATGTGGATAGCAATCTGATACAGATTTTAGGTTGAGCAGAACTAAGACGCCACCCACGTGGAGGGCTGTGACTATGTGCTGTGATCCCAGCCTGATCAGAACCTAAGGGAAGATGATAAGACCTTCTCTGACCCTTGTGATTTCTAGTCAACATTTACCCTGATTCTATGCAGAATTCTCCTCTGCTCAAGCCCCTTCATGAATACACATGTACCAAACCACTTCCCATCCCACTACCACTCCCCTTGCCCCAGGCAGTTTTGCTGTTTGGGGAGACACCACTTTGGAAAAGATCCTCCTTACTTGCTATAAGTAATAAATCCTTCCTTTACCTGATCTTTGGCTTCACTGTAACTTTTTACTAGACACCCACCAAGAAACAAATGCAGTTTTTGGGTAACAGGTATAATTCCCTGGGCTATACAACATATCCTTATTGGGTAAACCTATGGCTGATTCATGTTGATGTTTGGTGGAAATCAACACAATACTGTAAAGCAATTATCCTTCAATTAAAAATAAATGAAAAATATATATCCTTGTTGCTTATCTACTGTAAATGCAGCAGTTTGTATCTGTTAATCCCAATCCCTAATTTGTTCTCTGCTCCTTTTGGGAACCACAACCTTGTTTTCTGTATCTAACAGGATATATTTGAGTAATGAAAGAAAATACTTCATGTAGAGACCATTCAGATTATGGCTTACATGATAGAAAAGTAGGGAAAAATAGAAAATTGCTTAAGACACAATTTTTGTATATGAGTGGAAAATATTTAGGAAGAAAGTTTTCACTGGTAAAATATTTAGGAAGAAAGTTTTTACTGGTTCTAAGTTATGTTTTCAGACATGTGGGCCCAAAAGAAAGATGATAACATTTGTTTTTCTTAGAGCAAGCATCATGTATAGGCATGACCTTTTATAGTGTCATTATTTATTTGTCTTTTTAATTGGTTTGTAATACTCAGTGCTGATTTTGTATACATTGTTTCCATTTTCTGAAATATCTTGATTTAGGACAGACATCATGCACAGGCCCTGCTTTAACACACTCAAACATCATGATAATCCAGTGAAACTGATATTATTATATCATTTTCCAGATGAGGAAATTGAGAGTCAAAGTTCTCCAAGTCATATAGCTGGTAAATGGTGATGGTGTAATTCAGATGAGATCTGTGTATCTCGAAGCCTGAACCATTCTTCTGGTTTCAGAAACTAAAAACTTTTAGGCTCTGTCCTCTACCCGGACCAAGATGAACTCTATGTAATATGTTTATTGATGTTTAAAGATGACCTGGCTGAAGGTGACTACTATTCTGTGTGTCCTGAAGCAGCTGAGACCAGCGTGTGACTGTCTCAGGGACAGCACATTTGGACAAGAATAAAAAGGCCCACCCTCGTGTGGAGGTTTGTGCCAGACACTGGGGGGCGAGGCTGGGGAACAAGCCTGCTGGCCTGCAGGGCCCTGGAGGTCTGAGCAGCCCCTTGCTTTGCCTTTTTTGGCTGTGCCAGCTCAGTGAGCGGCACGGTTCCTCAGTCAGGTTTTGAGCCCAGGTCACTGCAGGGGACGCACAGAAACCTCACCGCTGGGCTGCAGGGAACTCGTGCCCCATTGCTAGGCTAACTGCACGTAAAGACGGGCCTTCACCACGGGGGCCTGCGAGGCCCAGTCTGTCTCCAGCATCGTGGTGGATACTAGCAGCACACTGGACTTCCCTGGCGGCTCAGACGGTAAAGAGCCCTCCTGCAAAGCGGGAGACCTGGCTTCAGTCCCCGGGCTGGGAAGATCCCCTGGGGGAGGGCATGGCAACCCACTCCAGCAATCTTGCCTGGAGAACCCCATGAACAGAGGAGCCTGACAGGCTACAGTACAGGGTCACAAAGAGGCAGACACGACCGAGCGACTAAGCACACGACGCACATGCACACCCAGGGCACTGAGGAAACGGGAACTGTGGGGAGGCGGCCCCGAGGACGGTAGGCAGCTACCCCCCCCCCCCAACTCCTGAGGGCCCCATCACTGCATCTGGCCTGTGGAGAGGCGGCCCACACTCCTGAGGGCCCCACCACTGCATCTGGCCTGTGGTGAGGCAGCCCCCACTCCAGAGGGCCCCACCACTTCATCTGGCCTGTGGTGAGGCGGCCCCCACTCCAGAGGGCCCCTATCACTGGATCTGGCCTGACCTGTGGAGAGGCGGCCCTGAGGATGGCAGGCGGCCCCCACTACAGAAGGCCCCATCACTGCATCTGGCCGTGACCTCACGCTGTTTGACACCTAGGACCAGGCGGTCAGGCAGGCACGGCTGGCTCCACCACCCTCTCCCATCACAGTATACTTGAGATGTCTTCCTTCCCACCTGTGGTCTCAGTCCTGTTCTCACTTCAAACCAAACAGGAGATGCTCAGCGAGTGGCAGGCCATGTTCTATGCCTCAGCATCCAACATTTTAGACTTGCTATCTAATTTAGTGCCCGGCTGGTCACTCATATCACTTTAGGAAATATTTAGCCTCATGGGAACGGAAGTCCTGAGTGAATAGGAAGGAGGAATGATAAATATATTTTCCACTGGGGAAAAAAGGAACATGAAAGGTTCAGAACTTAGAGTACTTTTAGGAAGAGTCGATGATGCCCTAAATTATACACCTAGGAGAAATGAGGAGGCTAAATACAGAAGTTATTCTGAGGGAGATTGGAGGGTGAGTCAGGTAGACCACTGACTTGGCAGATGGAAGGTGGGGGTGGCAGGGAAGTGGAATTTTTTTCTCTTTTCACCACCTATGCAAAGTTCCTCAAATGTCGATGAGATTCTGAAGCTTGTGAAAATGGAGCTTCATGGGCCCTACCCTTAGAGCCCCTGACTGCCCTGCTGGGGTAAGCCTCCAGCATGTGTGTGTCCCGGGCACGGCACAGCATTCACATCACTTGGTCTGAAGGCCAAACCTTGAGAATCACTGCTGTCCTGTGACCTGACAGGTGTGTCACAGATTTTAAAAAAACAATAATAAATTATTTTTCGCTCTTCTGGGTCTTTGTTGCTGCACTGGCTTTTCTCTAGTCATAGCGAGCAGGGACTACTCGCCAGTTGTGGTGTGCAGGCTTCTCATTTCAGTGGCTCCTCTGGTTTCAGAGCACAGCTCTAGGGTCCACAACCTTCAGCAGTTGCAGTATGTGGGCGCAGTAGTTGAGCTCTCCAGAGCACAGGCTCACTACCTATGACACTCCAGCTTAGCTGCTCCTCCGCATGAGGAATTTTCTCAGACCAGGGATCAAACCTGTGTCTCCTGCATTGGCAGGAAGATTCTCTACCGCTGAGCCACCAGGGAAGCCCCTATGTCACAGACTTTTAGAAGCTGAGTAATGATTCAGAGAGCTATCACTCAATTTGAGAGCAGTTACCAATAAATCTCTGAGAAGAAAAGATTGTTTTGCTTACTTCTAACCTCTCCTTTCGGAGAAGGTAATGGCACCCCACTCCAGTACTCTTGCCTGGAAAATCCCATGGACGGAGGAGCCTGGTGGGCTGAAGTCCATGGGGTCGCTAAGAGTCTGACACGACTGAGCGACTTCACTTTCACTTTTCACTTTCACGCATTGGAGAAGGAAATGGCAACCCACTCCAGGGTTCTTGCCTGGAGAATCCCAGGGACGGGGGAGCCTGGTGGGCTGCCGTCTATGGGATCGCACACGGTGGGATACGACTGAAGCAACTTAGTAGTAGCAGCAGTAGTAGTAGTAGTAGCAGTAGCAGCAGTAGTAGTAGTAGTAGCAGTAGCAGCAGTAGTAGCAGTAGTAGTAGCAGTAGCAGTAGTAGCAGTAGCAGTAGTAGTAGCAGTAGTAGCAGTAGTAGTAGCAGCAGCAGCAGCAGCTGCCCCTCCTTTTAAAGCCTGACTGTCGGACTTCCCTGGTGGCACAGTGGAAGAGAACCTGCCTGCCAATGCAGGGGACACAGGTTCAATTCCTGGTCTGGGAAGAATCCACATGCCTCGGAGCAACTAAGACTGGGTGCCACAACTACTGAGCCCACACTTCAGAGCCTGAGCTCTGCAACAAGAGAAGTCACAACAGTGAGAAGCCTGAGCACCACAACCAGAGAAAGCCCTTGCACAGTAACGAAGATCCAGTGCAACCAGAAATAAATAAAATTATTAAAAAAAAATAAAGCCTGAGTGTTTTTACCCTGTATCCACATTTATCCCCTTCCCCACCTGAAGAAGGTGTGACTTTATTACAGAACCATGTCAATTCAGTGTTTTTGAAGTTTGTGGGGAGGCAGCATTATTGGGCAGGGGTAAAGCTGCTAAACTAAAGGGTGGATGTGACCGAGGGAGGGGGAGCTGCCTCCCTTAGCTGCGCTGACTGTCAGTGTTAAGCTGCGTCCAGCTGACTCTGCTCCAAGGGAAGGTCCAGCAACACTGCTGTCCTCTGCAGGTTGTACCAGCCCAGACAGGACAGCCTTGGCAGTCAGTCATTTTCTGGATGCCAAATAAAGCAGAGGGAACATCTCTGAGTCCAGGGGATAGCAAAGCACTTCATACAGAGGGCTTAATTTGCCTCTTTTTCCAAATAAACAAACAAAATAACAGCTCGATCTTTTCCTTCCCCAGGAATGGGACAAAAGGAAAAGTCGGTATTTGTGAACTGGTTCTCATATAAGTGTCTGTTTTGGTGGAAACAGATAACAAGTTCATGCACAGGAGAAAGCTCTCCTTCCCCCGACACTGGAGGGGCGGATGGAGGCAGAAGCACTGTCGCCTCTCCACCCCACCCTCTGGGCCCCGCTGCAGCTCTAACCCCAGCTGTGTGCTGGACTGAGGGCAGTCTCACACAGGCAGTGCCCAAGAGCAGGACGAAGGGTCCCGCAAAGGGGGCTGTATTTCCTGCTGGCAGATTCCTATCGACTCAGTCTTCACTCTAGGGAAGAGTCAGCATCTCAAGTTGGAAAAAAAGAAGGTATAGTAGTACAGCCTTTGAAGGGAAGGGCAACTCTGAGTGCTGGAAGCTGCAGTGAATTGGGAGTTGGTCTACTTTGCCCCGTCTCTGGCGCTGCCAGTGTGAACTCACACACCCTTGAGAAGGCGGTGCCCTTAACAATAGCTTGTATGCATAGTTGGTTCTCCGAATCTGCAGTTCAGATTCTACCAACTGCCAATGGAAAATATTCGAGAAAAAAAATCTCAGAAAGTTCCAAAAAGGAAAACTTGAACTTGCCAGCAACTGTGTACACAGCATTTAAATTGTATAGCTATTGTAAGTAATCTAGTGATGACTGAAATTATACGGGCTGCATGTAGATTATATGCAAATACTATGCCACTTTATAGGGTGTTCCTGGTAGCTCAGGTGGTAAAGAATCTGTCTGCAATGCAGGAGACCTGGGTTCGATCCCTGGGTTGAGAAGATCCCCTGGAGGATGGCAAGGCAACCTACTCTAGTATTCTTGCCTAGAGAATCCCATGGAGGTGCCTGGTGGGTTACAGTTCATGGGGTCGCAAGGAGTCAGCTATGGCTGACATACTTTACCTTTATCTTTGGTGAGGACAGGGTTACAAAGAACCAAGCAAATAGCTTTGGGCCCTGGAATAATTTGTCCATTACAAAACACCGTCCATTATAAAAAATTACCATCATCCACTCTTCGCCTGCCCCATTCCCTGCCCACATTTGAAAACTCCCTGGTGGCTCAGATGGTAAAGAATCTGCCTGCAATACAGGAGACCCGGGTTCGACCACTGGGTCGGGAAGATCCCCTGGAGAATGGAATGGAAATCCACTCCAGTATTCTTGCCTGGAGAATCCATGGACAGAGGAGTCTGGTGGGCTGCAGTCCATGGGGTGGCAGAGAGCTGGACACGAATGAGTGACTAACACTTCATGCCACTTTATACAAGGGACTTGAGCATCCCAGATTTTGGTAACCGTGGGGGTCCTGGAACAAATCCCTCATGGATACTGAGGGATATATATAACAAGAGAGGGTTAGATTTGCTATCTCCAAGGCCCATGAAATCAAATTGGAAGTTCAGTGAAATGCTCTTCGTAGGCCTCAAATAAGCACTGTTAGGTTGCATTATCTACAGAGGAGCTCTGTTTTAGCACGAAATGAGGGTGTGTCAGGTGATTCAGCGTTACCTGTCATGTCTCAGTATAGGAGTAGGCAACACGCTTGTCAGGAGCCATCCAAACTCAGCCAGAGTGTGCAGCAGAGGACCATAATCTGTCTTGATTTCACAGCCCTGCGTGAATAAGCACAGAGCTCATAGTCTAATGACAAAGACAATAAGTGTGCTGACGGTGCTGACAATAAGGGTGAGGCGTGTTGGGATAAGGGGCATTCATGCTTCATTAAGGGCAGCTTCACCCAGCGCCAGTCTTCTTTTCTGCTTCCTGCTGCTTCCCGACCATTCAACCAGGCTGGAAACCCTGGGGATCTGAGTGGAGGAGGTTCTCTAAGGTTTGGGCCTTCCTTCCCTAGGTCTTGTTTGGGCATCAAACTTTAATATAGTTAATGTATATTTAATGTATAGTTAATGTATATTAACTTTAATTTAATTTGCATTTTAAAAAGCCCCCTGGGTGATTTGGATCCAAGTAGAGCCCACACTTTCAGAAACACTGGTCTAGGGCCTGGGAAGTGAGGACTGGATAGAGAGTGAGCATTGAGGAGTGAAAGGTGAGAGGAGCAAAGAATGTTCACTTCTTTTCACTCACTTGGAATTGAGTTTTCCTCTTATCCCACATCCTTGTGCACCCCCTCAATGGGGTTTCCAGTTTCCTTGAAAATGGCCTATGTCTCTCTAAGCTCGGCAAGGCCAGAAAGATGAAAGTGTCCTTGAGAGAGGCTGTCAGTGAGGGCCTCACACACCAGCAAATATACCTGAATTCAGTCTGTACACCTCAACGGCAGTCCATTTGGTGACACCTGAATTCAGAGCGCACAATGCTGACAGCAAAGTCACCTCTTATTAGGAAGGACAATGCTGTGTGTACACATTTGGTCTGGTGAGAGAAAGAATACCTTTGGATATTTTTGCCTTTGAAAGTCAATTCACAGGGTGAAAAAATCAGTCACATTGGTTGCTCAAAGATAAAATTGAATTTGTTTTCACTTTCATCTAGTTGTCTTGGCATTGTGTACAGAGAATCTCAGTGCCAGGGATGTTGTTTAGAATAAGAATGTCGAACGTTTGGGAATCTATTGCTATTTACGTATAATTATTTTGCTATCTTTAAACAAATCTGAACATTGAGTAAAACAAATCACCTTTTCCCTAATTGGCAAGAAGTTTGTTCAAGCATTTGTGATGAAATTCTGAACAATGAATAAACGTGTGTTTGAAGAATATTGTCTGTGTTAGGCAATGAAGATCTAAATGTAAAACTCAGTATAAAAGTAAAGCTAAATTATAAAAAAACCACAGTTTACCTCAATAACTGTCCATTGTTCTACTACGATGGCATCATTTCCTTTCCTGCCAAAACCTGGTACTCCAGAGCCTTCTTCTTCATAGATAAAGAATCCTTCCAAAGATTTTGACAAGTGATCCCCTGTGAGGAAAAAGATACAATTAAGGAGAGTTGCACATATTCAGTGTCTTTTCGGATCATCTAAAATGTTAATAAATAACCCATAGGGGAAGCTGAAAGAAAAACATATCAATTAATAGATACTTGTTTTAGGTGAATCTATGACATTTCCCTTCTCTTTGAGGTAATTTCTTTTTTTTGCAAAAGTTAAGACAGTTTTATACCTAACTGAATTAAAATCAAATTGTAACCACAAAGACTACAATAACAAACACAAGATAAAATAATATCATACAGTGAGAAGCAAATGGATTTCTTAAGCCTAAAAACATCTGGAAATCACCTTCACCTGGAAATCAAATGCTGGATTCTGCTCTACATGTTGTTTGCACGTCAATCATACCACTGAGAAAAACGGCATCAAAATTATTAATCCTTGAAATTACAGGTGTGATATCAAAACCAAGGTGAGGTAAGATTATTTTAAAAAGTATGAATACAGAACAATTCTTTGTTTCAACGATGCTTAGCAAAAAAAAGAATGGTAACAGGAAGATCCTAAACAGAAGTCATTGTCAGGAGAATTCCTGCTGGGAAGGAAGTTTTGAGGGAGGGCCTCTCTGACATTTTTTTGAACAGTTGACAATAACCAGCTGGCCAAAACTAAACCGATTTTATGGAAATTCTTTTGTCTCCTACTTAGCAGTAGGAGACAATTTTCCCATGATCAAGTGCTGGTTAAATATTTTGTTTTTATACATCACAATGTCACATCAAAGTTTCCCTGATGGACGATTATCCAAATAATAACCTACAAAGTTTTCAAAACATCTATTAAGCTTAAAGACCAACCAACCAACAAACAAACAAACACCAAAGTAATTCAAATGTAATTTTCAGTTTTCATTTTTATTAATGAGCTATAAAACTTTAAGAGGAAATCACCATTACTATTTTATATCAGTTACAGTTTGGGCAGAATAACATGAAGAATTTACTTTGTTCAGCATGGTTCCCAAAACCCAGTAAAGTTTAATTTACTTGTTGAAATTGCTATTCTAACTACAGTATATGTTCCACTTCCTTTAAATGTACTTGTCTACTGTCATACCAAAGTGACCCATAGAATTAAACCTGTTTTTGATCATCAGTTTAGAGCATCACAAGAACATCTTTAAAATTGTATATTTGCCTCAAGTCCTTTTTTAGAATGGAGGTATGAACTTTAAGAATAATTATATACTGTGATAATTATGTAGTTAATTGTAATCTTTTCTTATTTACTTTAGGATTATATAGTTGGAGAACTATGGGTTTTGTGGTGTCTGTTTTCCTGTTCTCAGTATTGAGATTCCTTAGTACTTCTAAACTTCTCTGGATTTAAAAGAATGAAAATGTGGTAGACTCACACATTGCAATATCAAAAAGAATAAAAAAGAAAGACTCACTGGAATACAACAACATGGATAACTGTCAGAGATACTATGTTGAAGAAAAGAAGTGAGGAGATATAGAAAACATACTGTATAGTTCAACCTACATGAAGTTCAAAAATAAGCAAAATTAATCTATGGTGTTGGAAGTCAAAACAATGCTTCTCTCTGCATGGGAGGGTATTAATGGGGAAGGGCCATAAGGAGGCTTCTGGGATTTCGGAAATGTTCTATATCCTTTTTTTTTTTTTTTTTTTGCCTTTTACCCCTCAATACTGAGATATAGTTGACATATAAGGAAATGTTCTGTATCTTGAACATTTGTGTTCTATTCAGCTATATGCATATTAATGCATCTTGTTCTACGTATCTTATAACTTCAGTTAAAAACAAAAGACATTCCTTCTCACTTTATACAGTTCCTCAAGTCCCCTGGCTAAGCTTTCTTAGGGACCATGCTGATCCTCAGAGCCACAGAAGAATGATACTTCCCAGAAGGGACTATTTCTATCTCTTAAGAAACTCTGCCTGACAGAAGCGGCAGCTGGGGAGGGTGGCAGGGAAGGCCTCATGGGGAGTGACCATTGGGGTGCTTGGTGTGTTATATTCCAGGTATTGGGGTAAGGTGACAATTCTGAACAATTACTTAACAACTGTCCTGAACTGACTCATCTCTTAACAGCATGAATCTCAGACCTTCCCACCCACTGGTATGCTCAGAATGGGGTTCAGATGAGTTAAGGTACAGGGCACCCCCTCCTGCCCAAAGCAGCTTTTCTTCTTATATCCATGTGTCCTACAATTTTGTTGTTGTTCAATCGCTCAATTGTGTCCGACTCTTTGTCACCCCATGGACTACAGCATGCCAGGCTTCCCTGTCCTTCACTATCTCCCGGAGCTCACCATGTCCACTGAGCCGGTGCTGCCATTCAACCATCTCGTCCTCTGTCATCCCCTTCTCCTCCTGCCTTCAACCTTTCCCAGCATCAGGGTCTTTTCTAACAAGTTGGCTCTTGGCATCAGGTGGCCCTGTATCGGAGCTTCAGCTTCAGAATCAGTCCTTCCAATGAATATTCAGGATTGAATTCCTTTAGAATTGACTGGTTTGATCTCTTCAGTCCAAGGGACTCTCAAGGGTCTTCTCCAACACCACAGTTCAAAAGCATCAATTCTTTGGCACTCAACCTTCTTTATGGTCCAACTCTCCCATCCAAACATGACTACTGGAAAAACCACAGCTTTGACAATATGGACCTTTGTTGGTAAAGTCAAGTCTCTGCTTTGTAATACGCTATTTAGGTTTGCCATAGCTTTTCTTCCAAGGAGCAAGTGTCTTTAAATTTCATGGCTGCAGCCACCATTTGCAGTGATTTTGGAGCCCAAGAAAATAAAGTCTCTCACTGTTTCCATTGTTTCCCCATCTATTTGCCATGAAGTGATGGGACCGGATGCTGTGATCTTAGTTTTTTGAATATTGAGTTTTAAGCCAACTTTTTCACTCTCCTCTCTCACCTTCATCAAGATGCTTTTTTGTTCCTTCTTGCTTTCTGCCATAAGGGTGGTGCCATCTGTATATCTGAGGTTATTGATATTTCTCCCAGCAATCTTGATTCCGGCTTGTGCTTCATCCAGCCTGGCATTTCTCATGATGTACAATATTATCATTTTCTATGTGTGCAGAGGGCTTCTCAGGTGGCTCAGTGGGTAAAGAATCTGCCCACAGTACAGGAGACACAGGTTTAGTCCCTGGGTTAGGAAGATCCCCTGGAGGAGGGAATGGCAACCCACTCCAGTATTCTTGCCTGGAGAATCCCATGGACAGAGGAACTTGGCAGTCTATAGTCCATAGGATCACAAAGAGTTTGACACTACTAAAGTCATTGAGTGTGCATGTGTGCATAATATGAAAAAGTTACAAAGAATTGACCTGATCCACTGCTTCTCAATTTTTTTTTTCTGGCCTTGCTGTGAGTAACATGTGAGATCTCAGTTTCTCCTGACCTGGGACAGAACCTGTGCCCTCTTAGTGGAAACACAAGTCTTAACCACTGGCCTGCCAAGGAAGTCCTGTGGTTAGCTTTTAAGAATAGGGAAGATGTCCATTTTGCTCATCAGTATAAACCCTATGTGCCAGGCCTAGGGCCTGGTGTGTATATATATACATATGGGGTTTCCCTGGTGGCTTAGCAGTAAAAAGTCTGCCTGAAATGAAGAAGACTTGGGTTCAGTCCCTGGGTCAGGAAGATCCCTTGGAGAAGAGCATGGCAACCCACTCCAGTACTCTTGCCCGGAGAACCCCCATGGACAGAGGAGCCTGGCGGGCTACAGTACCTGGGATTGCAAAGAGTCGGACATGATGGAGCAACTATGCGCAGCAGCACACACATACATACATGTGTATATGAGATGAATACACACATGTTTCAGTGTCCTTACTCTACCCTACTCCTCAACTTGATACATCTCCAACTCCACACAAGCATTTTTATAGGAATGAAGAGACTGAAATGACCATAAGTGGAGTCTGAAAAGAATCCACAAAACATGAAAATGTAGCCTTTAGATGTGGGCACACCAGAGGTAGGCAGAGGCTGTGTTCTGAGGGTGGTGGGTGCTGGCAGGCCAGTGAAGTGTAATAACCCCAAGGGCTGTGTTGTGTGTGGCGGTGTGTTCTGTACCAGGTGACAGGGTTGGCCATCTCATCCATGTCAGCTGCCCGCTGGATCTCTGCATGTTCTGGTAGAATAAAATGCTTTGTCTCTGTTGGCATAACTGGATACGCCTCTTGCAGGCTCCTCTGGGTTCATTTGGGAGTTGTAAGCGTGCAGAGAACCCAGCTGCAGGCCAGTTTGGAGAAGGCCAGATGCTGGAGAAGGTCAGGAATAGGAGAAGGTTATGCAGTGAGACCCTCAGGCCACAAGAACAGCAGGAGGGTCCCTGGGTGCCCCTGTGTATGGGACTTTTCAAAACAGAAAAGGCTTCGAAAGTGAGTGGGGAAGGGCACTGAAGAGGAATTTCACAGACCTTACAACATTTCCACCATGACTTTCCTGACTTAAATTTTTTTTTCCCACTTTTCTCTTTCTGGAGAAGTTTATAGAATGAGATTTATAGAGTAATATATTTAAATTTCTGAGCAATATCTGGTTTTGTACTTCTTCTCATGTGTGGGCTGGCTTCTGACAGTATTTTGGAAGAGGATGGAAGCAAGACAAAACAAAATACGTATTGTCCCCTACGTGCTTTGGATGTCACGCATCAGATGTCCTAGGACAAAGTGGTCGATTCAGCCCTGCTTCCTCTGACTCGTTTCTCATGGTGACTCGGGCACGGGTCACAATTTCCCCTCTGCAGCTTCCCTGTATACTCCCAGGAAAGTCCCGAGTGACACACCCAGTCGCCAGACCTTACAGACCATGGCTCATTAGGGCTTGGCATGGCCTGCAATGCAACACGCCTAATGAGACATTCCCGAGCTGCTGACAGCGAGAGACTCTCCCTGGGGCTCTCTAAATAGCTTCTGAGGCTTTGAGAACAAAGGCCCTACAGAGCCTCTGGCTGGCAACTGCTGTGGCTAATTTTATTTCCACCAGCAAGGCTCAAGGCAGGGATGCCTGAAAGATATTGTGAAAGGAGGATTTCTTTGTCTTTCCTTCAGCAATTAGTCATAATCCAAAATTTGGAATGGCTCTTTAAAGTTTTTCTTGGCCACATCACGCAGCTTGCAGGATATCCTAGTTCCCTGACCAGGAGTGGAACCCAGGCCTTGATAGTGAAAGCGTGGAGTCTTAACCACTGGACTGCCAGGGAATTCCACACTACCCAGTCCCTTTTTTGAATGGCTCTAACTTAGACTCTTTGGAGGGAAAAGCAAGACATAGACAAAGAGAGAGAAATATGTGAAGCATAAACTGACCTCCAAACAGCTGATTCATACTAAAAGTATTGTAAGAACATCTTGTGTCAGGAGAGAAAATGAACTCTGACAGTGGGTGAGGCACTGTGGAGTCACTCTGTACATAGTATATCTTACCAAATTCTCACAACAGTTAGTAGAAGTGTTTTTACAAGGAAACTGAGGCTCAGTGAGCTCAGCTAATTTTCCCAAGTCACACAGCTCTAAGTAGAAGACACAGAATTTAAACTCTGTTTAAATCCTAAAGTCCACAGGCTTTATATCAGATCTGGCTGTTTCCATAAAAGATCAACTTGGAAGAAGTTTCCAATAACCAAAAATACTATTAAATATTTATTGAGTACTTGCTAAGTGCCAAACACTATGCAAGGGGCTGTATTTTGGGGTGCTCCAATGAGTTAGATCCTTACTCTTGCTTACTAGTTAAAGGGACCTATTGGAACACGACTTGACAATTTTAAATAACCAAAGTCTTTAGTTGTATTAGTTAAGGCATCACTAGGCTGATCTAATAATAATGAGGTTTATTGAGATCTCATCTGGTTTGCTTTTTCATTCCTCTCTCTAACCTCAGTGAATCATGGTCCCTAACTATCCTGATCTGCATAAACTCCATCCTTCCTAATGCATTTTTCCAGTCTCCTTACAATCCTTTTTTCTTTTCTTTGAGCACGAATCTCTTTAAAAAACAACAACAAAAAATGCTTTTCTTAGAAATAATTTTTGGAAAGTTTAGCTTGTTTTTGTGATAGACAAATGATTACATACCCATTGTAACTAAAAGATTAGATAGAGAAGAAAGATAAGGGAATGGCATAAATAAATATAGATCATTTTCTGAACCAAAGTTTATTTTTCTATACAAGTTTTAGGAGGAGTTGGGTGTAGAGAGGAAGACAAGGTAGGTAGTATCCAAAACTGGGCTGCTGCTGCTAAGTCACGTCAATCGTGTCCGACTCTGTGCGACCCCATGGACGGCAGCCCACCAGGCTCCCCCGTCCCTGGGGTTCTCCAGGCCGGGGTGGGTTGCCGTGTCCTTCTCCACTGCATGAAAGTGAAAAGTGAAAGTGAAGACGCTCAGTCATATCTGACTCCCAGAGACCCCATGAACTGCAGCCTACCAGGCTCCTCCATCCATGGGATTTTCCAGGCAAGAGTACTGGAGTGGGTTGCCATTGCCTTTTCTGATCCAAAACTGGGCTATTGTAATAAATAGTAATTGTTACAATGTAACAATAGTAATTGTTAAATGCCATCATATGCCTCCTGACTGGGCTGCTGTAGTACCTCTTACTTGGAAAATTCTACTAGTTGATCACATCGAGATTTGTCTATTTCTGATAGTTACAAACCAACAGCAAACATTACAATAGTATCACACAGGATTGTTAACATTTTATATTAAAGTTTCATGTGCAATTGCCAAATTCAGACTTAAACTGAAGAAAGTGGGGAAAACCACTAGACCATTCAGGTATGACCTAAATCAAATCACTTATGATTATACAGTGGAAGTGAGAAATGGATCTAAGGGACTAGATCTGATAGACAGAGTGCCTGTTGAACTATGGACGGAGGTTCATGACATTGTACAGGAGACAGGGATCAAGACCAACCTCAAGAAAAGAAACGCAAAAAAGCAAAATGGCTGTTTGAGGAGGCCTTACAAATAGCTGTGAAAAGAAGAGAAGTGAAAAGCAAAGGACAGAAGGAAAGATATATACCCATTTGAATGCAGAGTTCCAAAGAATAGCCAGGAGAGATAAGAAAGCCTTCCTCAGCGATCAATGGAAAGAAATAGAGGAAAACAATAGAATGGAAAAGACTAGAGATCTCTTCAAGAAAATTAGAGATACCAAGGGAACATTTCATGCAAAGATGGGCTCAATAAAGGACAGAAATGATATGGACCTAACAGAAGCAGAAGATATTAAGAAGAGGTGGCAAGAATACACAGAAGAACTGTACAAAAAAGATCTTCACAACCCAGATAATCACGATGGTGTGATCACTCACCTAGAGCCAGATATCCTGGAATGTGAAGTCAAGTGGGCCTTAGGAAGCATCACTATGAACAAAGCTAGAGGAGGTGATGGAATTTCAGTTGAGCTATTTCAAATCCTAAAAGATGATGCTGTGAAAGTGCTGCACTCAATATGCCAGTAAATTTGGAAAACTCAGCAGTGGCCACAGGACTGGAAAAGGTCAGTTTTCATTCCAGTCCCAAAGAAAGGCAATGGCAAAGAATGCTCAAACTACCGCACAATTGCACTCATCTCACACGTTAGTAAAGTAATGCTCAAAATTCTCCAAGCCAGGCTTCAGCAATATATGAACCGAGAATGTCCAGATGTTCAAGCTGGTTTTAGAAAAGGCAGAAGAACCAGAGATCAAATTGCCAACATCCGCTGGGTCATCGAAAAAGCAAGGGAGTTCCAGAAAAACATCTATTTCTGCTTTATTGACTATGCCAAAGCTTTTGAGTGTGTGGATCACAAGAAACTGTGGAAAATTTTGAAAGAGATGGGAATACCAGACCACCTGACCTGCCTCTTGAGAAACCTGTATGCAGGTCAGGAAGCAAGTTAGAACTGGACATGGAAGAACAGACAGGTTCCAAATAGGAAAAGGAGTACGTCAAGGCTGTATATTGTCACCCTGCTTATTTAACTTATATGCAGAGTACATCATGAGAAACGCTGGGCTGGATGAAGCACAAGCTGGAATCAAGACTGCTGGGAGAAATATCAATAACTTCAGATAGGCAGATGACACCACCCTTATGGCAGAAAGTGAAGAACTAAAGAGCCTCTTGATGAAAGTGAAAGAGGAGAGTGAAAAAGTCGACTTAAAGCTCAACATTCAGAAAACTAAGATCATGGCATCTGGTCCCACCACTTCATGGGAAATAGATGGGGAAACTGGAAACAGGGGCTGACTTAATTTTTTGGGGCTCCAAAATCACTGCAGATGGTGACTGCAGCCATGAAATTAAAAGACGCTTACTCCTTGGAAGGAAAGTTATGACCAATCTAGACAGCATATTAAAAAGCAGAGACATTACTTTGCCAACGAAGGTCTGTCTAGTCAAGGCTATGGTTTTTCCAGTGGTCATGTATGGATGTGACAGTTGGACTATAAAGAAAGTTGATAATTAAGAATAAAACTATAAAGAATTGATGCTTTTGAACTGTGGTGTTGGAGAAGACTCTTGAGAGTCCCCTGGACTGCAAGGAGATCCAACCAGTCCATCCTAAAGGAAATCAGTGCTGGGTGTTCATTGGAAGGACTGATGTTGAAGCTGAAACTCCAACACTTTGGCCACCTGATGGGAAGAGCTGACTCATTTAAAAAGACCCTGATGCTGAGAAAGATTGATGGCAGGAGAAGGCGATGGCAGAGGATGAGATGGCTGGATGGCATCACCAACTCAATGGGCATGAGGTTGGGTAAACTCCAGGAGTTTGTGATGGACAGGGAGGCCTGGCATGCTGTGGTTCATGGGGTCGCAGAGTCGGACATGACTGGGTGACTGAACTAAACTGAACTGTGCAATAATAGAATCTTTTTTCTTAGTAATAGTATCTGTCCTTTTAGCCATTGAACTTGAGAGGCAAAAACATTTCCTCCAACTCTGACACAGGTCAAATTTTTTAGGTATCAACATATCATAATATAAAACTTACCTTTAGATGTTTCCCAGCATACAAAAGAATCAATTAAAGACAAGCCTTGTTTATAATAAAATGTAGTTAACTCCAGCCAATCAGCATCAAGTGTACTAATGACAGAGCCTTTTCTTGTTACTTTCATTGACAGGATGCCTTCCTGATAGTTCCAGCAGGTTGATTCATCGTCAAAAACATTGAAGACTGTATACAACTTGTTATCTGAGAATAGGTGTTCAGAAGGAAGAAAAAAGGGAAAGGATTACTAAAATTGTTTTTTTTTAAATTTAATTAATCATGAGCTATTTCAAGCATACAAATAGGCACAGAGAATAATAAAATTACCTACCATGAAAGTTTTATTAACTGTTAACTTTGGGCCATGTTTGTGTTAGAGCTTTTTCAAGGAAATGAGAGATATATGCAGTTAAGGCTCATGATGTATCTGCCCTAATCCTATTCTCCAGAAATAGCTACTGTAATGAATTTGGTGTTAATCATTCTCATGCAAGTACTTCTTTTCTTTAAAATACATATCTATACACATAAATGATGTTTTGCAATTTAAAATTTTTTAAAAATGGTGTGTTGTATGTCTCAATCTATGAGTTAATTTTCTTGTTCAACATGATGCTTTAAAAGTGTAATTAATACATGTAGGTCTTGTTTATTTAGTTTAACTGTTACATCGCATTAGAGTTTACTTTTCTCCTACTGATGGAATTAGATATTATTACTGAATTTCTATTATTACAAACATTATTCATTCCTTGGATACGTATATGAAAGTGACTCCAGAATGCATTCTACTTTAAGTTAGCAAATTCTTAACTTAGAGGTTCATGGACCCACATCATTGGTTGTGCACTAGGAAGTCTAACGTCATTTGCATCACAGACAGTATTAGGGATATGTGTGTTATGTGTGTTTTTCTGGGTGAATCTCCATGGATTTCACCAGACTCTCCAAGAAGTCTTTATTATGTGTCTACTCTCAACCCCCTGCACCTAAAGTTAAGAACCAAGCCCTGGCATAGAACAGTTATCAGGGTTTTAAAATAAACTAAATAGAAGGCAGAATCTAAAGATTGATAATTAATTTAAAAGATGAGGAACAGACATTTGATCTAATCAAAATCAGGATGGGAATGAGCAGGAGTTTAAAAGTAGCCATGGATACCAGGTGGCGCTAGAGGTAAAGAACCCTCCTGCCAATGCAAGAGATGCAAGAGACTTGGGTTCAATCCCTGGGTTAGGAAGAGCCCCTGAAGGAGGGCATGGCAACCCACTCCAGTATTCTTGTCTGGAGAGTCCCATGGACAGAGAAGCCTGATGGGTTATAGTCCATAGGGTCGCAAAGAATCGGAATTAGCATGCAGCACACATGTGGACAGAATATAATAGGTAGCTCTCTGACCATAATTTCAACACTTGTTCACTCTTACATTCCTAAATTTTTCATACTGCAGGAAAATCAGGGTGGTAGTCAGCTAAAGAACTGGTTTAAAAAAAGTGGAACGGTGTTGGTGGTGGTGAGGTGGTGAGATGATTAGTTGGGAAATGCTCTTGGTTCTTTCTTAAGGAGGTCATGCTGACTATGGTCCAATGAGTGTCTGTCATGCACAAATACTGAGCAATCTCACAACCCAGAAAGCTGATACCACCAGTGCATGTGGCCTCAGCACCAAGACTGATCAAAGGATAAGTTAATAGCAGCTAACTTAATAAAGAGTCTATTCTGTGCCAGGCAGAATAAGCACTTTTGTAGACATCTCATTTCTATTTATCACAGCAACACCTTTCTATAAAGACACTGAGGCAGTCTGACTGTAAACTCCTAATTCTAATGTTTATACAGTTTTTGATTTTCTTTATTAGTGCTTTTTAAAACATGCCCATAAAAATATCAGAAAACTTAGAACAGTCCAAAATACTCTCAGTTTCTTGGGAAGACTCGCTAGCTGCAAAGAAGAATAAAACTATTGTTTGAAGTTATGTAAGGATGCAGGCACTATTGTTACATTAATTGTTTCACCATGATGTGTATTCTCATATTCTAATTGGTGATTAAAGGAAGACAATTAACTTCAAAGGTGAAAACCATCCGTGAAATGGGAAAGGCCAAAACTAAAATTCTCACAGACTCTTTTTAGGGAAAAACATAAATCAGAACAGCTTTCTTTACAGAATCACTTTTTTGGTACACATGCACAGTCTCCATTTTACAGAGGTGTTGGCTCATGACTAAATGGAACCCAATTTTTAACACAAAGTTTCATTACGTGGATGGTGTATGACCATGCCAGGGATAACTTTGGAAAATTGCCCTACCTTACATCCATCTGTAATAATGAAAAAAAAATCAAGACAAGTTTATACAAGTTTATTCATTAGGCTTTAGAGATATAATTTGTCTCAAATTTGTTAAAAACCCTTCAAGACATATTTTTGCTAGATCTAAACGAATATAGATCCTATTTCTACTCTTCTTGTCTATTATTACCTTCTTTTCTTGATCTAGAGAAACTGGGGCTGCCATCTCGTTCCATTTGACAATGTCCGCTTTCATGATGTAGTTCTTCCTCGACTCCACTTTCAGATGACTGCCCACTTAATGTTCCTTCACTCCAGTTTTTACAGTTTTCCTCTGGACTGTGTCTCACATGCAGTGTTGATTCAATGTCTCCATCGTGGTCGGTTCCATTGCAGAATTTAAGTGATGGGGAGTGCTGTGATATGAATCCAACAAATCTCATTCCTCTTTTAGCAGCTACATTAACCTGAGGTTTAAAAAGAGATGGTAGAACAAAATGTAAACTTCATTTACATTGATTACTTTATCAATTCATCTTTAGGCTTATTAAGGAAATCCATTAGGAAAGGAGTAAATTGACCAGTAACTAAAGGCCTATTCATAAACAAACTAATGACCTCTAACACAGCACCAAGCCTAAGACAATGTCACACTATTATTCTGACTTCTTCAAACAGAATTAATACACTTTAGAAATTATGAAAACAAGAATTGTATTTTCTCCAAAAGGTTATTATTTGGGAAGAACTAATAATTCTATAGCATGATTTTTGCAGCCCTGTTAACAATGGTTTCTGCAGTTGAAGTAAAATATAAAACTATTCTAAGAAATGCTCAGAAATAACATTACCAAATACATCTTAATTAATAAAGAGACATTAATTTAAAAGCAGAAAACATGCAGCTTTGTTTGCTTGATGTAGGTAAAGAAAAATGTTAAAAGACATTCTTGACAAATGTGTATGTGTATACATAAGCCAAACTCATTCTCCCACTCTGATCTGCTCATATCTTGAAGCTATTGTGTCCTTTCTGGGCCAAATACACATAATTAGATTCAATCTTGTCGGTTACTGAGTAGGGTTCAGAAACACATGACGATGCCAGTGAAACCATTTGAGAGCCTAACAGTGACTATTTTCACACTTGGCACTTTTCTTTCTCTGCTTTTGCATCATTTCTTTGATCTCTTTGTGTCCTGTCTTCCTCCTGTGTTTAACACAATTCTTCTGAGGGTAGGCACTATCTTACTCATTTTCATGTTGCAATGTTTTGTACCTACAGGTGCTCTATAAGTATTTGTTACATACGTTAAAATGAAGAAATAGCAACATCTTTTATATTGGCACTGCTTTAAATGTTTTAAATTTACTTGGAAGGGGAAGAAAGAGTTATGATGTAGATTGCAAGTTCAAACATCTATAGTCAGAAATGAAAGGGAATGAAAAAAGCCAGTAAGCAGAGTGGTGAGGGACTTCTCTGGTGGTCCAGTGGCTAAGACTCCGTGCTCACAGTGCAGGGTGCCCAAGTTCAATCCCTGCTCAGGGAACTAGATCCCACATGCACAACTAAGAGTTTGCATGCTACAACTAAAGATTCTGCATGCCACAGCTAAGACCACGTGTGTGTTCCAAGTCGCTTCAGTTGTGACAAACTCTTCGCAACCCTATGGACTGCAGCCTGCCAGAGTCCTCTGTCCATGAGTTTCTCCAGGCAAGAATACTGCAGTGGGTTGCTATGCCCTCCTCCAGGGGATCGTCTAGACCCAGATATCGAGCCTGTGTCTCCTATGGCTCTAGCATTGCAGGCGGATTCTTTACTGCTGAGCCACTGGGGAAGCCCAACTAAGACCCGTGCAGCCGCATAAATAAATATTTTTTTAAAAAAGAAGCAGCAGCAGGGTGAAATCAGGCAGCAATATCCACTTAAAGGGGCCGACTGTAACTTAGCTCTGGCTGAAGAGGAGGGAATTCTGAGCCAGGCAGAGGGTGTGGGTATATGGAGCTAGGACAAACACTGCTGACACAGTATCATTTACTCCTATAAATGAACACATTAAGATTGTAGCACTGCAAGAAGCCTAAAAAATAACCATAAATTGTTCTTTATATCAGGACTCTTGGGAGAGGAGAGGAGATGTGGTAAGAAGACAGGTCAAAGTGCTTTTTCTAGGTCTTATTTGGTGATTTGCATGAAATGGTGCAGAAGGCTTTCTCTATTACTAAAAAGTTTTGTCTGGAAAAGTTTGGTTATCTCATGGAATATTACTGTCTTTTCCATTTTTAATTTGGAAGACTGATGTTTTTAATGTTTTTTATTTAGAAATCTTAGGGAAAACATTTGTAAATCTAAATTTAAAAAAGAGCAAACATTGACATAATATTAAAATAACATCTAGCTGTTCAATAGTCGACTCTTTATATAAGGCATTTGTTCAAAAATAGTATTTGGCACTTATCTATTGCTCTTGTTCATACACGGGGCAATGTTCAAACATTTCACATGCTATGTTTCCTGAAGCTGTTCTCTTCATAAAATAACCCCATTACTCTAATTGCTGAAATAACAGGACTTTCCTGTTTAAACAGATCTTTAACTTTGTTCAGGAAGTCAAATGCAAAACAAGGACTCTCATGATGATCTATTAAGACTAAATTAGCAGTTTCATTTTTGTTTCTAGAGTGAATTTATTCCCATAAAAAAATATTTCCCAGAATAGCAGTAGTAAATAGTGTGAGTACCTTGTTTATAAAAATCTAGTTTTGAAAACTGTTTCTAAAAAACCTTACTGAATGGTGACTTTATATCTAAATGGGAAATACTTAGCTGCTATAACTGGCAAAACACAAGCCACAGATAGTCTTACTCACACGGCCATTTAAAGCTTGGGAACAATACAATAGAAACAGTGAACAAATTTCACAGTTTCTTATTTGACAGGAAATGCCTTAGGTTTTTGGCTGTATTCATTTAAATAAAGCTAAACCTTACACATATGTCAATGCAACTAAAGTTAAAAAAATCCAAACTTTAGCCATCAAATCCTGTCAACTTCAAATATTATGAATGTACAATTTTTTCAATCAATATACATTTAGTGTTTAATTTTTCATTTAAGGTTTATTAAGTTCTATTGAATAGATTTTTTTCTCTCAACAGCCAATGTACTTGTCATGTTCAATGCCCATAAAGTATTCTATCTTATTGATAGACCATTGCCTCCTTCTCAGTTTTCCAGTTGTTGAGAATTTGGCCCCTGTTCACTGTTGATTAAGGTATCTTTGTATAAACATGACTTTTCCCTTTTCAGTTAATTTCTTGGAATAGATTCCTAAAAAGAAAAATAAAAGAAGATTTATGATTTTTATTACCAAATTGATATTCACTGTACTAATTTATTCCAATGATAATTGCACTGTATATGAATATCTTAAAGGTCTTTACAGCACTGAATTTAATATTTTCAATTTAATTTCTCAGTTCATACTGGTGAGGTATTACTTCTCAGTTTTTACTTACATTAAAAATTATTAGTTAGGTTGAACCCTTTGCGAAATGTTTTTTCATTATTTGTGTTTCGTTTTGTACTTTCTATGGATTGTTGGTCCATTCAAGACTGAATGTACTTTCATGCTTTTCTGTTCATTTCCTATATACTCTAAAAATGAAGCTTCCGTAAGGCACATTTCTTGACCATTTCTCTGGATTCTTTTTTTCCTAGTATATAATTATATATTCAAACTCAAATTCCACAACCTACTTTTATAATTAAATATGTCCAGTCTTTTGGGCTTCCCTTGTAGCTCAGCTGGTAAAGAATCCACCTGTACTTTCTATGGATTGTTGGTCCATTCAAGACTGAATGTACTTTCATGCTTTTCTGTTCATTTCCTATATACTCTAAAAATGAAGCTTCCGTAAGGCACATTTCTTGACCATTTCTCTGGATTCTTTTTTTCCTAGTATATAATTATATATTCAAACTCAAATTCCACAACCTACTTTTATAATTAAATATGTCCAGTCTTTCATTTTCTTTTGGATTTTTTGAACTTGAAAAACTTACCTCTTTAGTTTATGTGAAATGTGTGGAGTCTATTTTCTACTGATCGATTGCCCATTTTACCCAGCACCATTTACTAAGTAATGGTTATTCCTCCATTTTATTTATCAGGTTTGTTATGAAACTTTTTATATATGTAGTAATTTATTTCTGGCATTTCCATTCTGTTTCACTGGCCTCTATTTCTGTTTTTAATTCTACAATTTGGTAATGTGCTTCAATTTGTTTTAAAGTCTAGAAGACAAAGTCACCTATCATTTCCCTGTTCTTTTTAAAGCAGGAAAGGAAACTGATGAAGAAATATAAAAAACATGTATTTTAGTACCTTTTCTATCAGTTCTTTTGTTACGTCATTTGTTTGTGTCTCATAAGTTAGAGGACATTCCTCAATCACAAGCCTTGGGCATCTTTGTCCACTGGGTGCTGTTGAATGCTTCGTGCTGTAACAGAGAATATGTTTATGATTGGAAGCCAATTGCTAATTTTCAGCTAATAAGTTCATATGAAAATGAGTGAGCTACTCACAAATAAGGTCAAGGTACTCCTTTTTCTTTGTTATTTCAACTTATGGTTGTCTTCTTATGTAAAATTATCAGAAAAAACATAATTTCTATTTAGATTTCCTTGGTTAAAATCTCTAAGAATTTAATTTCTAATTTAACATGAAAGAAAAACTACATGTCCGTTGTTTTGATAAGTTATGAAAAATGATTTTAGATCACAGCTATACCTCATTATTGTGCAAAAGCAATCCTTTTTAAGTGCAGATAAATATTGTCCTATCTTTTTCTTCTTTTCTCACCTTCTCCCCTTGAATATTCTTAGCCATGGCAGGGCACTGCTAAATCTATTTGAAGTAATGCAAAAAGAGAAAAACAACTTATCCATGGTTTGTAAGATTTGTAGTTAGGACATAAAGTGTTGCTACTGTGTGGTAAGTGGCCTCTTTACCTAGTAATGCTTGAACTAGTAAAGACCTGATGTGGTGCCCTGTCATGGAGAAAGCTGGTTGTATACATGTCCTCTCAGAATGTCCAAGTGGGCAGTTAGTTATTCAGTAGCAGACAGGGTTCCTAAAAGCACATTGGGAATTTTTTTTAAATCCTTTTCTTTCCCCCCAATCTTTCTGTTTTCTCTCTTTCCCTCTTATTTCATTTTCCCTTCTCTGCTTAGTCTTTTCACAGTTAAAGTGATTATTAGTCCATCACTGTAAAGAGAAAACACAATTCTACCCTCCTCTTTGAGATGATTTTGATACAGTTGAAGAGTTGTGTAACAAATATTTAATGTGTGTACCAAAGACATTGGTTTGGTTACTTTTACTTTTCCACCTGTAAGGAACAACAGTATTTTGAATACTATCAAATGTACAAGCTAGGTTAGGAAAAACATTTGTGGTATTGTCTGGAAAAGCAGCTATTATAATTTAAAAAGCTAAAAAAAATCTAAAAAGGATGACTTTTACCTCCTATTTTTTGGAAAAAGCTGGTAAGAGATCTATCCAGTTTATGAGAACTTAGCATGTAGGCCTTTTTGCTGTAGAAGTTTTGGAAGTTAGTTTCTGTGGCCACTGTTAGTAAAACTACATCAGACATTTCAGAAAAATTGCTCAGTGAAAGGGGATTTGTTCAGTCAGCTCTTTCAGCCCAGTGATTGGAGGGAGCTGTTACTCCCTCATCTGGTGAAGTTGCTACAGGAGTGTTCCCGCTCTTCTTGAGTCTATTTTCCTTTTCTTCTGTTCACTGACATCCTTACCAAGGACCTGTTTGTCTGCAAGGGGCTCAATCCTGAGAAGTTTTAAGGAAGGAGATTGACGTTTTCTTCTCCCAATCCAAGTTCAACTGTTGGAAAATGTGCCTTTAAGCCAAAACCCCTAATTATCCTTTATTCTCCATCACTGTGTTCAAACTTTCTTTTCTTTTAGCCAAAGAAAACTTTCTCTCTTAACAGCTTCTCAGTATGACAGTTTTCTCGAGCACCAGCCTTACCTTAATTTCAAGCGCGACAGCACCACCCTGTATAGGTAACTTGCAGGCAAGTGTTTTTGCTGCCCCACAGGTTGTATAACAGGATGAATAGCTCCAACAATATATCCTTTAAGATAGTAGTCTTCCACTTTTGCTACTATATCAAGAATGGAGTTTATCTTGATGACTTCTGGGTTTGGTGAAGCTGAAATATCAAATGCAAAGAGACATTTGCACGTTCATAAAGTTGAACTATACATTAATTCTATGCGTGATAATACTAGTGAATAGAAAACACACTCATTCATATGACTTAATCTCAAATAAAGTTACACTAACAGGGATTACATATTTTCTAAATTAATTCCAGAAAAAAAGCAAAAGGAATCTTAAAAGTTGGCAGATATATAGTATTATCAATATGTCTTAAAGTGGAAATACAATACCTTGTGTGTGTGTGTGTATATATATATATATATATATGTATATTTCAATTTCAATTAAGGCAATTTTATATTTTAGGATTTCATTTGAGTGACTATATTTTCATTAATAGATATAGAAGACATATATAAGAGAAAGAGTATTAAGTTTAGAAGCCAATTGTTTTTATGATTTTGGACAAGATGAGACGTAAAATTTCTTAAGAGTGATATTCATGCAAATCTAAAGATTAAAAATGGGAGAAATGATATTTGTTAAGCAATGCTTTCTTATTTCCAATTATACTTCAAAAACATCATGTTTTAAGTTTCTCTGGGAAACTAAAAATATGATTTCTTATGGCACTTACATAAACATTTGAGTAAAGAAATTGAAAAAGGTACCCAGAATTTCTTTTTAATAAGCAGAAATTCTAAATACAAAGGAAATTTAAATGCAAAATTTGGTAAGGAGTTGAACCATCCCTTTGAAGCAGGACAAATCTGTAGAAACTATATAATAGTACAATCTGTATAGTTTTCAGTAAAAGGAAAAGGGTGTGTTATATGGGAAATAAATATTCTAGCAGTATTAATTTTAAAAACAACTTCTTTTTCTGTAACATTATTTCTCACTTTCTGGAAAACCACCAAGAATTAATAGCTATAAATAGAGCTGTAATTTGGTTATCTCTTGAGCAACAAAACATGAGATTAACCCCAGGTGTGGGCAGCGCTGGCTGCTGGCCTCTGTCAGTGTGGTCAGCGCGTCCAGCAAAGGGCTGCTGCCCACTGCCCAGACAGAGGAAGTAGGGTAGGCAGCAGACAAGGAAGAAGGGTCAGAGGAAATCCCCACCGCCTCTCACATTCAAATCCACGTGATGGGACAGAAACACACCACTTGGGTTCATGTGGGTTCATGCAACTTTTCAAATAAAAATAAAGCACTCCAAGAAAAGTTATATAAACCATGATGAATCCATTTACTCAAATGTTCATCCTTTTTTGGATTTAAACTAATCTATATACAATATATTTTCATCATTATGAATAGGAATAAAAACAGAGAGTGATCCTGGGCTTGGAAGAAACAGCTGGATTTCATTGCAAAATGACCCTGCCTGCTTGTGTGGCAATCACTCTGTGATTCATTTGGTTTTACTTTTTTAGTATTTAACTACCAACCCTGATTTCCAAACAAAGGAACTAAGAAACTATAAAAGAGAATAAACTGTTAAGACTAAGGAATGAAACGTAGCCTACACTTATTTTTAGACGTCTATACTAATCCTATACAGCTATAAAGAAAATTTCAGTCTTTTAATGGATCTCACTGCTTATTGTAGAAAATGGAAATACTCAGCATAATACAGAAGAATCTTCAGAGTCTGGCCTCTATCTACTAACTCAGCCTTCAGTCGTGTCGTTCTTTTTTGTGTATGTCTCGCTTTGGCAGGACTGAATTACTGGTGTTCCTGAGCCAGGCACACTATTTCATGCCTACAGACCTTCGCTTCCTTTCCTGGTCCTCAAGCTGAGTTAATCACTCCTTCCTCTGTGCTGTGCATCATACTAGTTCCCTTACCAAACTATATTATAGTTACTTGTCTATATATCTGGCTCTGCTGTTTGACTGAGAATTCCTTACGGGCATAAAGCCAGAATCACTTACCATGAGTAGAAAGTTACATACCAATAAACGCAACAAAAAGAAAACACTTATCAGATTCTAGCAGGAGACTTATTTGCCAAAGACTGAGTCACACAGCCCTCCTCTATCTTTGTCAAAAGGGAGAATTAGCCATCTAACTCTAAACTGATTAGACGGCTTAAAAAGAACTGAAAAGAGCACACATAGCTTTCTGGTTATGAGATTCAATGCTAGTTAACTCTGTGTGTGTACAACTTAAAGGCATCTTATGTTTAGTGCTAAGTCTTTTGGTAGAGGCTTGGAGCCCCTACTTGGATAAAAGTAGCAAGGAAAGAGTGACAGCCTGCAAGGGGGCAGAGGACATCAGAGGGAATAAAATGAATTATAAAACTAGATTAAAGAACTATAAAAACTTTACAGTCTGAGGTCACTTAGAAGAATTTCTGCACTTCATTGGCCCACTTGATAATGACAATGAAGTCATTCCCCCCGTTCTGTTGTTTCAGAAGACTGTTTCAAAGGCAGACTTTGCAGCACATTAAATGCAATCACGGAGACGGTGACTATAACAGAATGACATCTCTTTGCTGCTCAAAGAGATTTCCATTCAGGGGAGAATGTATTTCTGAGGAACACCCTGTTCTCTGGTGATGTCAGAGAAGTTTTGTGACAATGGAACAAATCCAGCTTTTCTGGTCTAATCTACATCCTCTTGCACTCTCAGTGAAGTAAGGTTATTGTCTTGAGTTCAATGCCAAAAAATGTTAATGCACAAAACACAAACACACAGAGAGAAATTTTGGGAGGAATTACAAACTGAGAAGTCCAAGAAAGCCACAAACGGGGTAAAGGAAAGTTGTACATCAATACTTATAAGCATATCTTAGCATAAGTTTTTGTAAACATCATATCACTTTGGGCCCAGTGCTTTACATTAATTATTCAACTGTCTCAAATGTCCATGTTCTTCTAATTGGAGGTCTGTGTGTCTTTTGATAAATCGCACTCAGCATAGACATGGCAATTACCGTAAATGCTTAAAATATGCTTATTAAAGGACCAGCTGTATGAAAAATTGGTTGTAACATTAACATATTCAATGAACAGAGCTCCAGGGTGCTCATGGAGCAACAGTTTAGAAAACAGATTCTATGGGGAATTCCCTGGTGGCCCAGTGGTTAGGACTCTGCACTTTGACTGCTGAGGGTTGGCAAGGTACTTTGCAACCATGTGCCTCAGTTTCCTCATCTGTGAGGTGAGAATAATAGTAGTCTCTATAGGGTTGTTCGAATTGAATAAATTTATATTTATAAATTTATATTTGTTCCTAGAAAGTATCTGGCATGTAGCTAGCATGCGCTATACAACTGTTGGCTGCTCTGCTACATAAAGTCCTCTCCCGCAGAAAGAGGGGCAGCACACTTCTCACTGTTAGCGTTAGGATCGGGAAGCAAATCACCTGGGCTCAAATTATGCCATGTACTAGATCTGGAATCAGTTACTTTGCCTCTCTGAGATGGGGACAAATTAACTTCACAGAGTTGCTTTGATAGTAACTATAAAACATGAGCCCAGGGCCTGGTACAAAATAAACACACAGACATCAGAGATGTGTCTCTCTGTTGGTGGCCCAGCTCAGAAAATATGGTTTTGAATGGAAGCTGTCCTCAGAGACAAGTCATTGTTGGTTTAAAAAAAATCTCCAGGAAGAAGTTTATTGTAGTGATCTGGATTTATTTCAAAAGCCCAGCCTGGCTCCCTATCTGTAGAATTCTAGATCAGAGGCCTTTAACTCACACTCTAGACCTCAAATCCCTAACTCACCCTGTAGATTAGGTGTCCCCAGCTCACTATCCAGACCAGGGTCCCTAACTCACACCAATCTACTCCATGGAGTCCCAGACTCAAATGTCCAAAGGTACCACCTTGATAAAACAAAGAAAGGGGCTGTGCTGGGGAGGGACCTGGGGAGACTTAACACCTCATCTGAGGGTGCAGCAGCCCTGGTCCAGTAGTTGCCATGTGGCGTGTGGGCCCAGTGTCACCGAATCTTCTTAGTGGAGACTTAGTGGAGGATGGTGGTGAGAAGAGGGCTGGATTCACTCTGTTGGCAGACTGTCTTTCTTATCTGACATTGTGACTTACCTTAAACATGCCAGTGTCATTCAAGAAAAGTAAACCCAAGGAAGGAAAAGCAAGGAAAAGAGAAATAAATCTGGACTTTTTGTTGAGAATATCCCTTCATGTAATCCCCTCTATTATTAATAATGCTTTAAACTGTGCTGAAAAGAGACTGGCAACCTAATTCAACTTAGAGATGTGAGGAAGGGTGAGCTGCGCCCACAGAGTGAGGTATTTTCATCAGCGCTCACTAGAGTGGATAATTACGTCTCTGTGATAGTCAAGCCTTTGATTTGATCTCCTTACACTGGGGCGGTAATATCAGAGACTCTATTACTTTAAAACACAGGAAATTAGGGGGGAGGTGTGGTTGTTTTGGCTAGAACGGAACAGCACAGGCAGTCAGCAGCAGCTGTGAGCCATCTTGCTCTTAGCTCCCCAACCACCAAGAGCTCCTTCTCAGTTCCTCGGGAGAAGGAACAAATGGCGGTGTTGACAGCATTAATGGGTGGGGTTGGTTGCTATTCAATCAATGCTACATGATTTGTAAAAGCTTTAATTTACCTTACAAGGCCATTGTGAAGGAAAGTATTTTGCAGTTGCTTTGAAAACTATCCACATGCAGTGTGGATTTTTTTCTGATTAAAATGTAAACATATAGAAGGTTAAGTAACGTTCTGTCATTTTTCCTCATAGTTTCTGAAATAAAATATCAGTACAGTATACTTTTTTATGGTCCTTTGCTTAAAAACTTCAGAGATAAAGATCAAATTTTAAAAACACAAAAAGTCACATTCTTTTAGTATAAAGATAATAACTTGTTCAATACCAAAATCTTTGCTCTGATGATGTAACTCTATGAAAAAAGTCCAAGACATATAAATGTGTTTTTTTGTGAAGATTGGTATGTATTTTTGATATATTTATGAAACATTGTTTCCTCAGATAAAAATATGATGTGCAAACACTGGCAAGTAATTTTACCATATTTTCAAAAGGAAACAGACTGTCAAACTCCATATTATATTTTAGCAGTTATAGTAAAAAATAACAAGTAACATATACAAAGATATTTTGTGCCAGGCGCTATGTGAAGTGCTTTACATGCCTAGTCTTAATAAGTCCTTACAAAAACCCCATAAGGTAGATATTATCATTATTATCAGATGAAGAAACTCAGGAAGAGAGAGGTTTGATAACTTGCCCAGATTGTTAGTGAGTGGTAAGGCTGTGCCCCTGCAAGTGGGAAAGATTGAAGGCAGGAGAAGGGGTGACAGAGGATGAGATGGTTGGATGACATCATTGACTCAATGGACACAGGTTCGAGCAAACTCCAGGAAATAGTGAAGGGCAGGGAAGCCTGGTGTGCTGCAGTCCATGGGGTCGCAAAGAGTCCGACTGAGCAGCCGAACAACAACAACAACAAAGGCTGTGACTGAACCAGACAGAGTGACTCCATGGAATTCTTCAGGCAAGAATATTGGAGTGGGTTGCCATACCCTCCAGATATTCTTCCCGATCCAGGGATCAAACCTGTGTCTCTTACGTCTCCTGCATTGGCAGGCAGATTCTTTACCACTAGCGCCACCTGGGAAGCCCTTTTAGCACCTACAGGAAAGTAAAACTTCATTTGCAATTTTGTTAATTCAGAATTTGTGAAAATTCAGACATGAGCTGCACTAAAGCTTTTGATTTCTATAAATTGTTAAGCAATTTAATGTATGGATATTAAAAAGAGTATCTGGTTTACGCTACTTGTCAAAATGTTTTGTTACTTAGAAATATAAACTACTATATAAGGAACATCCAAATTACATAGCTTTTTGTTTTCAGTAAAAGTTGCCATCTTTGTAGTCACTCATTAATATATTTAATTGAAGTAATACAGTTGTAGTTTTGAAATACACCCCAACTCGAGGAACTGCATAGTTCATTATTATAGGCGGCTGTGCGAAAGATCACATCATGACCACTTAAAATTCTTGCAGTCTGTGTTCCACTGCTGCCTCCCTCATGTGATACACTCCACCTATTCTGTTTGCAGTTCCCAAACCATGAAATATTCTCTTGTTTCTGAGTCTGTTCATCTTGTCTTTCAACCTTGTTTGCCTTACTCCCTTACTTCCTACTTAGCTTTTTTTTTTTAACCATTAAAAAAAATCTAACGCAACATACAAAAAGCATAAAACATGCTTAAAAGTGCCAACATTTGGTAATGCCATTCATTCAAAAATCAGAAAATGACAGGCACTCCAGAAGCCTACCATTCCGCCTTTCCCAATCACAATCCCTCTCTCCCAATCTGTGCTAACTTGACTTTTTCTTTTACTTTGACTTTTATGGTCCTCAATTCCTTGCTCTTCTTCTTAGCTGACTATGCAAGAATGGCGGTGCTCATGGTAAAGAACCTGCCTGCCAATGCAGAAGACATAAGAAACATGGATTTGATCCCTGGGTCGGGGAGAAGGGCACGGCAACCCACTCCAGTATTCTTGCCTGGAGAATTTCATGGACAGAGGAGCCTGGTGGGCTATGGTCCACAGGGCTGCAAAGAGTCAGACACGACTGAAGCGACTTAGTGTGCATGCATGCAAGAATGTAAATAAACACTACAGTTCAGATTTCCCAATTTTTGGAGCTTTATGTAAATGGAACCATACAATACGTGCTTTTGGGTTTGTTTTCTCTCACTGAACATTAAGCTCGTGAGATCTATCTGGTCCAGCCTGTGTAGTCATCATTTGTTTTTCTGATTGTATTATACTGCTGTTGCTGCTGCTAAGTCGCTTCAGTCGTGTCCGACTCTGGGCGACCCCATAGACAGCAGCCCACCAGGCTCCCGGGCCCCTGGGATTCTCCAGGCAAGAACACTGGAGTGGGTTGCCATTTCCTTCTCCCATGCATGAAAGTGAAAAATGAAAGTGAAGTTGATCAGTCGTGTCCGACTCTTAGCGACCCCAGGGACTGCAGCCTACCAGGCTCCTCCATCCATGGGATTCTCCAGGCAAGAGCACTGGAGTGGGGTGCCGTTGCCTTCTCCTGCATTATAGTGGAGGACCACAAAGTACTGCCTATGGCCTGTTTTGCCGCATATGGTATGTTGGCTCTACATTGGCCGAGCTGAGTAGTCAGAACAGAGATCACATGGCTCACAAAGCCTAAAATATTTGCTATCTGGCTCTTTTCAGAAAAAACTGGCACACTGCGGTTCATGGGGTCGCAAAGAGTCAGACACGACTGAGCAAGTGAACTGGACTGAACTGAGTCTTACTTCTGTAGTATAGGGTTGCATGGTATACGGGTACAAGTGCTCAGTCGCTCCGTAGTGCTTGACTCTTTGCAGGCCCACAGACTGTAGCCCTCCAGGCTCCCCTATCCATGGAATTTTCCGGGCAAGAACTGGAGTGGGTTACCATCTCCCACCCCAGAGGATCTTCCTGACCCAGGGACGGAACCTGCATCTCTTGTGTCTCTACAATGCGCAGGCCGGTTCTTTACCACTAGCACCACCTGGGAAGCCCTGTATTGTATGATATACCATAATTTACTTTCTCAATCTCTTCTTTGTAGATTCCTGGGTTGTTCACACTTTTGGGGTTGTTATAAGTAGTCCTTCTATCAGTATTTTTGTTTGTGCTGCAGGTGAATGCGTAGCCACGCTTCCACTGGGATATGAATCTTTACTAAAGAGATAATGACAAAGCATTTTTTTTCCAAAGTGATTGTACCAGTTTACAAACACCTGGTATCAGCAGTCTTTTGACATTTTAGGGGCTTCCCTGGTAAGGAATCCACCTGCAATGCAGGAGACCTGGGTTTGATCCCTGGGTGGGAAGAACCCCTGGAGAAGGGAATGGCTACCCACCCCAAAAGTCTGGCCTGGAGAAGTCCATGGACAGAGGAGCCTGGCAGGATACAGTCCATGGGGTCGAAAAGAGTTGGACACGACCTTCACTTTCTCAATATTTTAGCTGTTTTTTTGGATAACCTGTAGTGTTTCTCACTGTGGTTTTAACATGCATTTTTCCTGATCACTAATGAAGCTGAGCACAGTTTCATATGTCTGTTGGCAATTTGGATTTCCTGTTTCATCATCTACCTGTCCAAATTCCTTGTCCATTTTTCTATTTAGTTGTTTTTCCTTTCTTGATTTTCAGTTTCATTTTATGTATTATGGATCCAAATTTTTGTCCAAGTTCTACTCATTCTTTAGATGATAGGAGGTGGCACTTAAAAATTTTTTTTTAAACATTTTTTAGCAACTAAGCAAGCTTTCTTTCCTTAAAAAAAATTTATTTATTTATTTATTTTTGACTGTCCTGGGCCTTTGTTGCGTTGTGCGTGCTTCTTCCTCTTGTGGTGAGTGGGGGCTCCTATTCATTGCGATATGCGGGCCTCTCATTGCAGTGGCGTCTGTTATGGTGGAGCACTGACCGCGGGGCCTGGGCTTCAGTAGTTGCGGCACACGGGCTTAGCAGTGGTGGCTCCCCAGTTTTAAAGCACCAACCCAGTATATGTGGCACATGAACTTAGCTGCCACGATGGGCATGTGTGATCCTCCCAGACCAGGGATTGAACCTGTGTCTCCTGTATCGGCAGGTGGATTCTTTACCACTTGAAGGAAGCCTGAGGTGGAATGTCTTTTAAGGAGTCTTTCTGGATCTACCTATCAAGTGGAGGTGCTCTTCTTTCCATCTCTACAACCCTCAGATTTCTAGAAAAGCCTGTATCACGGCATAGAGTGTTTGCACCGTAAATGAATGCCCCTCAGCAGGACGCTCGCTAGGATGCAGGTTCTTACAAGTCAAGGACTAGGCTTTACTTATCTCTGTATCCTCATTCTGAGCTCAGTAGGTGCTAAGTGTTAGTTCAGAGAATAAATAAATGTCCACCTAGATATAAGGAAAAAACCTAATATAATGTAGCTTGCCAATAGGAATGTATTTTCTTCCAACAGCAATACTTATTCAAGTGGGTTGAAAAGTGAAAGTGAAGTTGCTCAGTGGTGTCCAGCTCTTTGCGACCCCATGGACTGTAGCCTACCAGGCTCCTCCGTCCATGGGATTTTCCAGGCAAGAGAACTGGAGTGGGTTGCCATTTCCTTATCCAGGGGATCTTCCTGACCCAGAGATTGAACCCAGGTCTCCTGAATTGTAGGCAGACACCTTACCATTGAGCCACCAAGTGGGTTAACTGTATGCTATTATCAGAGATTCCCTACTCCCCCAGGTCAGAATAGGATCTTTCTCTTCCATAACAGTCTGAAATTTTGAGGTTTTATTACATTTTTAGACCAAAATATCCCACTAATTTAAACATAAGAAAAGTCTGTATACAGTTTTTTCACCTGGTAGGAGTATGCACTAGGCACCATGTCAAGGATTATGTTGATGCTTGAGTAAATTTAGCAATTTTTTCTATAAATTTCTTTTTATGTAGCATTTTACATTTGAAAATCTTTTGATAGCTTGAGAAAATATTCAAGAACTTACAAGTCAAACAGATATAGAAAATTTAGCTGGACTGACCTTCCTTCTTTCCTTCCTTCCCTCATTTCTGATACTTTATTCATCTCTTGTTGATTTTTAGATGCATTCTCTTCAGTGCTGCATTTTCATTCTTCTTGAAAGTTCTCTAGTATTTAAAATTACTGATCATTTCTTGCTTTTTGAAACCCTTCCTTTCCTTGTTTTCTCTGGAGCTATGTAAGTTGCAGTTGTCTTCAGACTCTGCCATTTTTGTTGGAGGTGGTTTAGTCGCTAAGTTGTGTCCAACTCTTTGCAACCCCATGGACCATAGCCTTCCAGGTTCCTCTGTTCCATGGGATTCTCCAAGCAAGAATACTGTTGTGGGTTGCCATTTCCTTCTCCAGGGGATCTTCCCGACCCAGGAATTGAGCCCAGGCATCCTGCATTGTAGGCAGATTCTTTACCAACTAAGCTACCAGGGAATGACTTGTAGACTCTGTCATTTTTGTTGAATAGTCCTCAATACCATTAAATATGCCTGATGACTCAGCCCAAGACACTTATGCTCTGCCCATATTCTCCTCTTCAAGACTTTATCTACTTCAAGTCCTCCTGGAAGCCATCATCTCCAGCCGTGTACCTGTAACTCTCTCTGCCAGGATGCTCCACTGCCACCTCACAGGCAACGTGCCTGGAACAGAATTGCTGTTTGACCTACTGACTCTTTGTGGGATGCCCCTCCTACTGTGGAAGGCATGGTTATTGCCACAGTTATTCAGGCTCAGAACTGCGAAGTCATCCTGGATTTCTCATTCTTTCTGTCCCTTCCTATCTAGTCAGCCATAGGCTAAGTTCCTCTTTGGTAATTTACAAATGACCCTTGCATCCTCTCCTTATTGCAGGTTCATATTGTCAGTTGTGTCCGACTCTTTGCAACCCTATAGACTGTAACTCGCCAGGCTCCTCTGGCCATAGGATTCTCCAGATAAAAATACTGGAGTGGGTTGCCATACCCTCCTCCAGGGGATCTTCCCGATTTGGAGATCTTTCTGATTCAGAGATCTTTCCAATCCAGGGATTGAGGCCGCATTTCTTATGTCTCCTACATTGGCAGGCAGGTTCTTTACCCCTAGCACCTCCTGGGAAGCCCATTATTTCAACACCACTTATTGGCCATCAGTCTTGTGCCAAACAGTGTGCCAAACACAGCAATGCAAAGTAGACACGGCATACTTCCTGACCTTGAGGAGTTCATGATCTTGTCCAGTCTGACCAATTAGAATTTAAAATACCAGAAGGCAAAAACTATGTGTTATTCCTTTTTGTATTTTCATTACTTATCAGCATCTTCTATGGAGTCCATACACCAATATATTTATTACTGTAACAATGATAACAAAAGACAATGAGAGTTTCTTGTTCCCATAATAAGAAAGCTAGCCAGGGTCCAGCAAAATTTTTCTCAATGCGCTTTTACATAATTCTATTAGAAAGTCAAATAAGGAAGTTACCATCTGTCCTTCTTTTGGGTTTCTAATATTATAGAAATTTCTTTTTAATCATAAAGCTATACATGCTCTAAAAATCTTTAAGGCCATGGTTATTCAGATTATTTTCTGGGATTGCACAAGAAGGCAAACCAACCCTTCTGGATCATTTGCAGAGTTCATTTAATTTTTCACTAATAAATTCTGTAATGTGCGTCAGAAATTCTGACACACACTCTCATAAATACACATGTACAGATTACTATACAATAATCCAGAAAATTTATCACAAAGGCTGTGCTGAAGTTTCAGTAGTGCAATTAGTAGACCTGGCATAGAGTGAGGAGGGGTAATACTTAACTTTTATTAGGTGCTTGTGTGCATGGGTGCTCAGTCCCTCAGTCATGTCTGACTCTGTGACTCTACGGACTGTAACCTGCCAGGCTCCCCTGTCCACGGGATTATCCTGGCAAGAATACTGGAGTGGGTTGCCATTTCCTCATCCAGGAGATCTTCCTTAGCCAGGGGTCGAACTGTGTCTCCTGCATTGCAGGCAGATTCTTTACCACTGAGCCACTTGGGAAGCCCTGCTTACTAAGTCCCAAGTACTTTTTCAAAGAGATTATTTTGTATAACCTCCTTTAATCCTTAAAACAATTCTACTATGTAAGCACCATTACAATCCCCATTTTATAGATGAGGAAGCTGAGATACAGCTAAGTTCATAAACTTGCTAAGTTAGTGAGTGAAAGAGCCTAGATTAGAAGCCAGGAACTTAACTCCAGACCCTTGTGTGCTTAATGATTAGACTATTGTTTCTCCCAGAGGAAATGGCAACCCACTCCAGTATTCTTGCCTGGAGAATCTTACGGACAGAGGAGCCTGGCAGGCTATGGGGTTGCAAGAGTCGGACACAACTTAGTGACTAAACTACCACCACCACCACCAGAGATATATAAATAATGGCTCAAAGTCCCCACCACACACACACACAAATTGTGGGAAAGGCACACACACACACACACACAGGGAATGGAACTAAATGGAAAATAAACTGTTTAAGATAATTATAGCCACTATAACACAGGGTACTGGAAATTTCAAAGGGTCTCCTGCCCCACTGGGACTAACTCCCTATCCCATGTTCTTTGTTGGGAAAAACAGAGGAGAACAGCATGTAAGAGACAGGCTCTTCGTGAGCACACACAGCTGTCGCCACCAGACCATTTTGTTTCCTGGAAGGTTGCTCACTGCACATGGCCTCTGAGGGGCAGAAGATGCCACTATTCAGTAGTCCTGACAGCAACTCCAGGTCAGAATGGCTGGGGCTAAACCTAGAAGGCTGGCAGGCTTCAACCCCCACGTGACTCATTTCTCTGTACACTAGAGGGATAGGTGGGGGTGAGACACAGCAGAAGAGAACAAGGCGATTCGTGGAGCTGGGCTGATATTGAGTTTTGGCTTCTGAGGCAAAGGCAGAGACAAACAAAATAATACGGAAAACATGTGGCAGAATGGGAGAGGAAGGGAACACCAGGAGACTCGGTGCCCGGACCAGACAGGGACCAGGTGCAACTTTAAAATGCAGGCTTGCTGTCTGAGTTAGCATCTGCAAACCATGCCCGTATCTCCACTTTATATTGTAATACTCTATCATCTCATCCAAACACACAGAGTGAAAGGTGGAAATTTTACTCCTTTCACAGAGAAAAGGGCTTCTAATAATAACAAAACCAAAATGACTTCTGAAGAAAACTGTAGATCTTTCTGATTCAAGGATAGTTGCATTTAAACAAATTTGTTTGACATTGCTAACACTGTTGGGAAGAAATAAATCAGAAAAAAAATTCAAGTTACTTTAAGACCTTTGGGGTTTTGTGCAGCAAATCTTAAAGCACAGATCAGAATGGCTCTGGCCTAATCTTTATGAACAGATAAGGTTTTGAGGTTAAGGAAAATACGTGTTTGTGTCCTTGAACTTATAAAAATCAGTCCTAAAAATTAACCGACAAGCACAATCAATGGAGAAAATATAGCACCACATCACAAATATTTTCTCAAATGATGGTTTTTGAAAAAGTATAGAAAAATTCATTTGAGTAGTTACTTCTCTGTTTATCACCATTATCTTTATCTACTTTTAACTTTCATCATTAAAAAGAAAATTAAGAATATTGACAGTTTTTCTTTTGGTAGCCTTAGCTTTAGGTAAAAATGGAAATGTAAATACGTTAAAAATATACATAGAGACTTTGCATACACCTCTAGAAGGGAGTTTGCTGGCTAGCTCAGTTTTTGACAAAGAAAAATGGGCTGCGCTTGCTACTTGCACAAAGATGCACTGTTCACAGAACAAACCAAAAAATGGAGAATTTGTGTTTAAAAGAAATTAATATCCAACCTGATAATATACTTAGTATAAATCTTCAATTAACTGATAAAATGTGCAGCTTATTAGAATTTAAAAGTAAAACTTGCCAATAAGAACTTAATACTAATATCTGGAAATTCTAGCAGCAAGCAAGACACTCAACTTCATTTTTAGTACCCTGTAATTAAAGATATACTTCTGCTTTTTAAAAACTCAGTTTTATCAATGTGATTGTACAGTAAAGTTTCCAAAAGAAGTGAGGTGAAGTATTTGTGAAGTCGAGCCTCCTCTGTTCCTGCACAAGGCTGCCATCTGCGCTTGTTTATTTGTGTTCCCAACTTTCTGGAACAGGGAGTTTCTGTTAGGGACCGGGTAGCAAGCAAAGGAAGTGTCTTACAGAAGACGATAGTTTTTTCTTTTTTACTGTATTTTCAAACTTCAGGTTTAGTTTGGTCAAAAATATCAAATGACTAGCACAATCACAACACTTAACACAGTTGGAAGCCTCAGAATTGTCTTAGCAAATATATTTCCACATGATGCAAGTAACATTTCCTACATGCCACCTTCTTGTGCCTTTCAGATCTTTTTCAAAACATAAACTGTCATTAAGGCTATAGCTACTTGGCCGAGAAAGCAAGCGTTTTTCATGTATTCATCTACAAATAAGCATTTGATTTAAAAGTGAAAGAACTGTTTCCAAGCAGGTTTTCTGATTTTATGAAGTACATATGAGCCAAATTTACAAAAAACAAAGCAAAGAGAACTGAAATCTTTCAGAATGTAATTAAGAAACAAAGCATTATTGTTGGATTGATTGAACAATCTAATTATGAAGCACCATTTAAAAAGCCACAAACCAACCCTTAAAAAAACTAGCAGTCCTTCATCTTTGAAATCTTTCAGATAACAAATAAAATAGAAGCAAAAATACCTTGTAATGTAAAGTCCAGCAATACATATTCGTAAGCAAATTCTGTCTTTGTTTCCACTTGCGGTCTCTTCAGGGTAGAAAATATTTTTCCAGGGCTGCTATCATCAGGGTCTTCTAGCTTTCTAAGTCCGCACCCCATGGCAAAATCTGTAAGGAATTAAGTTGCAGGATAGGGGAGGGAGACCAGCAAACTCTGTTGTTTAAGCTGCAAAAAGAAAGTTACTGACTTAACTGCTTGGATTTTTTCCGCTAAAACATAGATACTCAAAAAGAAAACATTTGAGTACAAAGAAAGGAGCTGAAGATTTTTTCTATCCATTTTTCTGTAAAGTCGCTGAACCCATGATGATTAAGCTTCAGCTCTGGGAGGCTGGGCTTGATCTTAGTAGAAACATGCAAGCTGCTACAACTTAGCGGAGAATTTCCATGCCACGTCAATTTACAGCCAGCCCCCTACCAGAGTTCTGTCGCTCAGGGCACCAACAGTGCTTTGTCTATTCCAGTTGGCTGGATGATAAAGAAGGTGTCCAGAAACGGAAATAAGAAGGCAAAAGTGCAAATCAGATGGAAATACTTACAAGTAGAGGCTATATTCAGACATAGTGGCATGCAATTCTTTTTCTGTTTTCTCTTTTCCCTCTTTCCTGCGCCCACCCCCTCCTTCCTCCCTGCTACTACCAAGAAAGCAAAGGAGAGAGAGAGAGAGAATGAAAAAAATGGATTCTCAACGTGGTTGGAAACAAAAATCATTTCCAGAAAGGAAGTCAGGAAACTATTTCTGGAGTCTAGAAGGAAAAAGTTAAAGTTAAAAAAAAATTCCATTCTTAGTCTTTAGATAGCACTTTTGAGGATTTCTTTTCACATGAAGGTTTGTTATTTTTTTTTTGTCGGAAAAATCATATACTAAACTGCCACATATAAAATGTTTATATTAAACATAATAAAAAGATTTAACTGCAAAGAAGAGACATTAATGTGGATTATTAGCCTCACTAACTCTATTAAGTTGAAAATATTCTACTGTTAGAAGACTTATGATAGCAACTAACACTTCCATAGGTCCCAGAGTATCCTCAATTAAAAAACAACAACTGACAACTTGATTCACTCAGCCTTACAAGTTGCTATTTACCTGAAGTCAAGAACAGTTCATAACGGAACAATGTAATGAGTGTTACTGTATTTTACCATTTACATATCATACTGATGAGTATGGCATACTCATCAGAACTGTGAGCCCCAGAATCAGACCACCTGAGTTCAAATACGGCTTCTAATGCCTACTAGAGACGTGATCTTGGGCAAGTTACGAACCTCTTCAAGTTCCAATTTCCTCCCCTGTTAAATGGAGTTAATAATAGTACTTACCTCACACAGGTTTGTTATGAAGTTTGAAAGAGATAATCTTATATCTTAACATTATTTTTGGCAAATAGCATAAAATAAATTTGTTAACGTGCTTTTACATTATAAAACAGGGTTGAGAATAGGAATAGAAAGGAAGTGATTCTGCCACCATTCCCATTATTTACAAAGCAAATCTTGATCAATTTCAGATTTTATAGAACACAAGCCTGAAAAGATTTTTCAGTTACATTGAAGAGTGTACATGAAAACTCTCAAAAAGGGATAGATTATTTAGTTTGTAGATCACTATGACCTTTTGTCTCTTCCTTCTGCCTTCTTTAAATAGTTTACTTCTCAGAAGTGTTTATTAACAGAGGAAAATTCCATAGTCTTTCATTCTCAAGGATGAGCACGGTTGGTCATAAGCAACTTCTGGGTAAACTTGGCTAAAAAGATAGCAGACTCTGATCTAGTGTGACTGATTTGACTTTCATACCTGTCATTTCTCATGTTCTCTTTCGCTGTGAGCTCCAGAGTGCCACAAATAGAGTATCTGAAGCTCACTAACCCCTATTGCTGTACTTGGTAAATTATTTATTAAATAATCATTGCATTATTAAGTATCTGCTATGTTTCAGGCACTAAATTAAATGCTGGCTGGGTACACAAGCCGACTAAATGTGGCCTCTGCCCTAAAGAAATTGAATTCTTAATGGGGAAGACAGACTTATAAAGAGATAATTCCAATTTGATTTGGTAGCTGCTAAGATAGCAGGCATAGGATGCTATAGAAACCCTCGAAAGAGCCTGTAACTCAGTTTGGAGGGTATAATAGAGCTGTTTTGAAGGATGAATATGCATAAGATAGATAAACAGAGGTGGGGAGTATGTGCCAGGAAAAGGGAAAAGCATGAACCATACTATGGAATCATGAAACAGTATGGCATGAATTTGAAGGAATACAACACAGTTGAGAATTATTATAACATAAAATTTGAAAGAAAACTAAGCTGTAAGGGAGATAAGAGTCAGTGTAATGGACTTAGGAAAATCACATAATCAAATGGAAAAATTAGAGGAGGAGTCTGAAATTAGCAAGTGACATAAGTGTGTTTTTGGTAGGTTACTATGGTTGATTTGAGGAAGACGGTCTTAATAGTATCAAAATGGGGGGAGGCCAGTCATTCAGGAAAGTACTGCAGTAGTCCAGTTGAGAGTGGATGACTGAACAGATGAATGACTAAGACGCATCATTATGTCCTCAAAGAATTTCTATTATCTCTAGAAAAAGGAAATGCACTTCCTTTAGTTCAGGATTGCATCACTTAAACATTTTTCTCTCAAAAAGTTCAACAGAAGAAATTTTTGACTATTAATGATATTTCAAAACACATTTCCATGTCAATATGACACATTCCTTTTATTTTAACAATTACATAGGACTTAGTTATATTAATATTATGCTTATTAAACAGCATTTTGGCTATTTTCAAAGTTTTATGGTGAAGAATTTTGTAAAGATTACTTTTTTCCCTACTTTGGATTAATCCCTAAATTCTTTGATTTTACTTCATAAATGGTCAAAGGAAACAGTTTACATACAAGGAAATCAGAAATAAGCCAAGAAAATGTATTCTAATGAGTAAATAATTCATTTACATTACTTACAGAAATATGTAGTTGGCTATAAACTGTTTAAGATATTAATGTTAGACTTTTTTTCTTTTTATTGGTCTCTGCTGCATGGCATGTGGGATCTTAGTTCCCTGACCAGGGATGGAAACTGCACCCCCTGCATTGGAAGCTTGGAGTCACTGAACCAACAGGGAAGTTTTAGATTTTTTTTTTCTTTAAAATTGTATTTTGGGCAGTAAGCTTTTGTTTGTTATCACACATATTTGCTCCACATCTCTTTAATGCTTGTACATTTTTAGACAAATACTTTTGGTTAAATAATGTCTTGCATCTACAACTTGTACTTAAGAAAAATGTACATTTCTTCAATAATACATTTTTCCACTTGAAAAAAAATGTCTGTTTTCTGGTTTTGTCCTTTTGTTTTTTAAATAAACTTGATACTTTAGAATAATATTAGATTCACAGCAAAATTGAGTGGAAAGTACAGAAAGTTTCTATAAATCCTCTTATCCCCACTCACGCACAACCTTCCACTAACACCCAGCACCATTGTGGCACTGTTATGGTGCATTTGTTACAATCAGTCACACATCATTGATACATCAGTATCATTTGGAGTCCTTAGATGACATTAGGGTTCATTCCTGGTGTTGCACCTTTTGACAAATAGGTACAGCAAATTTTTGACAAATATATATTGACATATATCCACCATTACAGTATCATACAGAATTGTTTTCACTGTCTTAAAAATCTGTGCTCTACCTATTCATCCCATCCTTATTTCTTGTTTAACTTTTGATGTATCTGCTAATTATAATATAAAAGGTAAGATAGTCAGTTCTTTCCCCCCTCGGATATTCAACTGTCACAATCATATTTGTTTTCATAGATAATCTTTTGTCTGTTGTGTATCCCCAGGTTTGTTGTATATTGGGTAATTACATTAAGTAAATTACATTAAGTAAGGATACATTTCTGGAATAAATGTTTTTTAACATTGGTCATTTTTTTCTATTGATTTATATTTGCTGCCAACTGTAGATTTCAGGGACAGTGTTCAGTTCTGTACTGTTTAGGAGGTTTTCCCAAGCGCAGACTCTTATGTGGCCAGATAAGATGAAGATGTTCTTGTCTATGTTCTGGTATGGGCCCACTTAGTCCTTGAATGAATGAATGAGCTTTGTGAAACCATTCTCCATAATTTGTTGTTGTTCAGTTGCTAAGCTGTGTGTGACCCCATGTTCTGCAGCATGCCAGGCTTCCCTGTCCTTCACTATCTCCTGGAGTTTGCTCAACTCATGCCAATTGAGACAGTGATGCCATCCAACCATTTCAACCTCTGTCACCCCCTTCTCCTCCTGCCCTCAATCTTTCCCAGCATCAGGGTCTTTTCCAATGAGTCACCTTCTCCACACTAGGTGGCCAAATATTGGAGCTACAGCTTGAGCATCAGTCCTTCCAATGAAAATTCAGGGTGGATTTCCTTTAGGATGGACTGGTTGGATCTCCTTGCAGTCCAAGGGACTCTCAAGAGTCTTCTCCAGCACCACAGTTCAAAAGCATTATTTCTTTGACACTCAGCTTTCTTTATAACTGGTGGCATATTATTCTCATGGTAACTACTCAAGTTTGGAACATGTGAGCTCACTGAAGTCTTAAAGCTTCTAAGAGATATGTATCATCCAACCCATTCTGTACAGCGAGAAGTTTTTGCATAATCATAAAATTTTAAAATTCAATCTATTTTATGTGATCCTGATCCAAAAAAGAGGACTTCTCTGGTGGCTCAGTGGTAAAGAATCAGCCTGCCAATGCAGGAGACTCAGGAGACTCGGGTTTGATCCCTGGGTCAGTAAGATCCCCTGGAGGAGGAAATGGCAACTTACTCCAGTATTCTTGCCTGGGAAATCCCATGGACAGAGGAGCTTGGTGGGCTACAGTCCATAGGGGTCACAAAGGGTTGAAAGTGACTCTGCATGCAAGCAAGGCAAAAAACCCCTCAAAACAACCAGTTTTATGAAATGCTATTTAGTAAGGGACCATGTGGACACAAAGATCAAAAAGCCAGTTTATGTTCTCCAGAATTCACAACCTAGCAGACCAACACTGAGTTTTAACTGTTTAATGTAAGGTTAGATTCAAAGTGTAGTCAAATTTCCTACGTAATTGGTGACTTATTAAAAGCGCTGTGCTGAGTGCTTAGTTGCTCAGTCCCGTCTGACTCTGTGACCCCATGGACTGCAGCCCGCCAGGCTCCTCTGTCCATGGGACTCTCCAGGAAAGAATACTGGAGTGGGTGGCCATGCCCTCCTCCAGGCAATCTTCCCAACCCAGGGATGGAACCCACATCTCTTACGTCTGCCTGCATTGGCAGGCAGGTTCTTCGCCATTAGCATAACCTGGGGAGCCCCTTACTTCTATTTAGAGAAACGCAAATCAAGACCACAGTGAGATAACATTTTATTACAGTAAAATACAAGCAATAAAACATTTACCATTTTTATTTTTTCTGTTCTTTAATCAGAGGAAAATTGCTTTAAAATGTCTTGGTTTCTGCTGTACAACCACACAATTCAGCCATAATTATATGTATATCACATCCCTCCCTCCCCTCCCTCTACCTCACCCTCTAGGTCAGCACAGAGTGCCAGGCTGAGCAGCATATGTTACATAGGAACTTCTTACCAGCTACCTATTTTACACATGGTAGTGTAGATATGTTGATGCTACTTTGTCTATTCATCCCACTCTCTCCTTCCTGTACTATATTCACAATTCTGTTCTTTATATCTGCATCTCCATTTCTTCCCTGCAAACAGGTTCATCAATCTCATTTTTCTAGATCCCATATATATGCATTAATATATGATATTTGTTTTTCTCTTCCTGACTTACTTCACTGTGTAACAGGCTCTAGTTTAATCCACTTCCCTAGAACTGACTCAAATCCATTCTTTTTTATGGCTGAGTAATATTCCATTATATGTATGTACCACATTGTCTTTATCCATCCATCTGCTGATGGACATCTAGGCTGCTTCCATGTTCTAGATATTGTAAATAGTGTTGCTATGAACACTGGGGTACATGTGTCTTTTTCTATTATGGTGGGATTGCCGGGTCATATGCTAGTTTTATTCTTAGTTTTTAAAGGAATCTCCATACTGTTCTCCATAGTGGCTATATTAATTTACATTCCCACCAACAGTGTAAGAGGGTTCTCTTTTCTCCACATCCTCTCTAGTATTTATTTGTAGATTTTTCGATGATGGCCATTCTGACTGGTGTGCGGTGATAACTCATTGTAGTTTTAATTTGCATTTCTCCAATAATGAGCAATGCTGAGCATATTTTCATGTGTTTATTGGCCACCTGTATGTCTTCTTTGGAGAAATGTCTGTTTTATTCTGCCCATTTTTTGACTGGGCTATTTGTTTTTCTGATATTGAGCTATATGAGCTGCTTATATATTTTGGAGATTAATCCTTTGTCAGTTGTTTCACTGGCAATTATTTTCTCCCATTCTCAGGGTTGTCTTTTAATCTTGTTTATTGTTTCCTTTGCTGTACAAAGATTTTACATTTAATTAGGTCCCATTTGTTTATTTTTGTTTTTATTTGCATTACTTTAGGAGCTGGGTCAAAGAGGATCGCGCTGTGATTTATGTCAAAGAGTGTACTGCCTACATGTTCCACTAAAGCTTTATAGTTTATCACCTTACATTTACGTCTTTAATCCATTTTTGAGTTTATTTTTGTGTATGGTGTTAAGAGGTGTTCTAGTCTCATCCTTTTATATACAGCTGTACAGTTTTCCCAGCACAACTTATTGAAGAGGCTGTCTTTTATTTACTGAATATTCTTGCATTCTTTGTTAAAAAAAAGAAGACCATAGGTGTGTGGGTCTATCTCTGGGCTTTCTATCTTGTTCCATTGGTCTGTATTTCTGTTTTTATGCCTGTACCTTACTGTCTTGATGACTATAGCTCTGTAGTATAGTTTGAGGTCAGGAAGGTTGATTCTTCCAGCTCCATTTTTCTTTCTTAAGACTTCTTTGAGAAGGCTTTCCAGGTGTCACTAGTGGTAGAGAACCCACTTGCCAATGCAGGAGACATAAGAGACATGAGTTTGATCCCTGGGTTGGGAAGATCCCCTGGAGGAGGGCATGGCTTGAGAAAAAAAAGGTTGCTTTGGCTATTCCGGGTCTTTTGTGTTCCATACAAATTGTGAAGATTTTTGTTTTAGTTCTGTGAAAAATACCCTTGGTAATTTGATAGGGATTGCACTGAATCGGTAGATTGCTTTGGGTGTGCAGACTCAGTTGTGTCTGACTCCTTGTGACCCCATGGACAGTAGCCCGCCAGGCTCCTCCATCCACGTAATTTTCCAGGCAAGATTACTGGAGTGAGTTGCCGTATCCTATAATCAATTTCATAGTATTGATTATTCCAATCCAAGAATATGGTATATCTATTTGTGTCATCTTTGATTTCATCAGTGTCTTATGGTTTTCTGCATACATCTTTTGTCTCTTTAGATAGGTTTATTCTTAAGTATTTTATTATTTTTGTTGCAATAGTGAAGGGATTGTTTCCTTAATTTCTCTTTCTGATTTTTCATTGTTAGTGTATAGGAAGAATGCAAGACATTTCTGTGTATTAATTTTATATCCTGTGACACTACTGTATTAATTGATTAGCTCTAGTAATTTTCTGGTGGCATCTTTAGGGTTTCATTTTAACTATTTTAAAGTGTACAATTCAGAGGCATTAAGGACAGTTGATCATTGAACAACATGGGGGTTAGGAGCACAAACCTCCATATAGTGGAAAATTTGAGTGTAACCTTACAGCAAGCCCCTCTGCATCAGTTGTTCTGTGTCTGTGGATTCAACCAACAGTAAATTGTGTAGTGTGTATTTATTTAAAAAATCTGCATATAAGTGGATAAATCCATGTTGTTCAACGGTCAGCTGTACATTCACAGTGCTGTACAATGATCATCATTATCTAGCTCTAAAACTTTTTTATTACCCCCCCACAAAGAAAACTCTATCCTTTAAGCATTCACTTTCCATTCCAACCTTCCTCCACCCCCAGGCAACCACTAATATGTATTTTTGTGCATTTGTCTATTCTGACTATTTCATATAAATGGAATATAGAACGTGGTAGTTTGTGCCTGGTTACTTTTAAACATTTATCTATGTGGTGGTATTTATCAGTACTTTGTATAGCTGTATAATATTCCACTGCCTGGATATTTGATTATCTAGTTATCAGAACATAGATGCTTGGGTTGTTTCTACCTTTTGATTATTGAGACTAGTGTTTCTATGAATATTAGTGAGATAACTCATTTTATACTTATTTGATGGGCAAAAATTAAGAAGTGGATGATATCAAGAATTAGGGAGAATTCTTTAAGGGCAAGTCACTGATGGGAATAAATTTGTTTAATCATGCTAGAAAATAGCATTACCTTGTGAAATTGAACTTTTACATCCTATATGATTGAGCAATAGCACTCTTAGATATACACCCATGAGAAACTCTAGCATGTAAGAATCAGGAGATATATATAGATGAGAAGGTTAATAGCAGTACTGTTTCTAAAAGCAAAAAACTTGAACCACTTAAATGTGTATTACCAGCCATTTCTTTTAAGGAGTTCTGCTATAAAGGGGAGGAAAGAAATGGAGCAGTAGTGGAGATTGGGAATTTTTTTCTTTTTAAGATGGGGGAAAAATAGCATGTTTGTATATTTAAGAATTGATTACATGGACAAGGTGAAAGAAAGCATCATGAAGAAAAAAATTTCTGAAGAATCTGATTTCTCATATACTGGATTTTTCTCCTAGTTTTACAGGGTACTGTACATACCCTCCAGTTTTATCTCTTTCTCTTGCCCTTTCTTAAACTGCTTGACCAAACAGCATATCAACTAAGTACCCAAAGGCTATTTGTGTATCTGTTGTAACTCCTATTGAGCATCTACTTTCTATACCACCACAGAAATCAGATCCAACTTACCATACACCTCAACTCATAAGTTACTGTGCGGCAGTCAAAATGAATTATAGAGTTACAGGCAAAAATATGATGAATCTACTACATGTAGTATGATATCCTTTTTTTTTTTTGGCTGTGCCAAAAGAGCTATATGGCTTCTGCAATCTTAGCTCCCAGAACAGGGACTGAACCTGGGCCACGCAGTGAAAAGGCCAAGTCCTAACCACTGGACCAGCAGGGAATTCCCATGATATCCTTTTTTAGAATGCTTATTACAAGCGAAATTAAACAATATGTTGCCTTGTTGTTGTGCACTTTCTAAATCCTATCCAACTCTTTGCAACCCCATGAACTGCAGCACACCAGGCTCCCTGTCCTTCACTATTTCCAAGTTTGCTCAAATTCATGTCTGTTGAGTCAGTGATGCCAACCAACCAGTTCATCCTCTGTCGCCCTTCTCTTCTTCTGCCCTCAATCTTTCCCAGTATCAGGTTCTTGCCCAATGAGTCCACCCTTGGCATCAGGTGGCCAAAATATTGGAGCTTCAGCATCAGTCCTTTCAATGAATATTCAGGGTTAATTTCCTTTAGGACTGATTGGTTTGATCTCCTTGCAGTGCAAGGGACTCTCAAGGCTTGTGTCTCTAGAGGCTTAGACATACTATATATGTAATAACATATATGCAAAATTCAGGACAATGATTACCTCTGGGAAGAAGACAGGAAGACAAGGAGAAAAAGAGCACATAGATCTAAATTGTCAGTAATCTCCTAGTTCAGTGGGTCTCAAATTTTAGTGTGCATCAGAATCCCTGGAAAGCTCATTAAAACCTAGATGGCTGGGAGCCCCCAGAGTTTTTGATTCAGGAGGTGAGTGTGCGGCCTAAGAATATGCATTTCTAATAAGGTTCCAGGTGCTGTTTTAATGCAGCTCTGCCTAGATCACATACAGAAAACCACTTCCAGTTTATAAATTGGATTGTGGGTTCACAGGCGTTACATTTGCTTTTATTATTAAAATAATATAATAAACTTATGTTATTATTAAATCATTAAGTTAAATGGGAGGGAAAAAAGATGGCCAGTCATAGACCAAAGATGAGAGTATGTCAAGAAGCAAGGTTTAATATGAATCCAGTTCTGGGCTCTGGAGGCATCCTTTTTCAAAAATGCTAGCATTCCCTTACTAAAAGCAAACATGAAAAACACTTCTCTAGGAGAACCTCAGGATCATTTTAGAAGAATACTACTGGCAACTACATTGAGAAATAAATCTGAAGATTGTTTTTTTCCTTAGGTGCACAGTGAAAGTATTTCAGCTTTCTCAATCTCAACAATCTCTGCAAAGACTGGACACACCACAGGCTAATCTCTTTCATGGGGTCAACAAAAACTGCATTTGTAGAAAAGATTTCTCTTACTTTTTCAGATCTTACCCTTTCCGCAAGTGCTTTATTTAGGTCATTATTTTTCTTCATTCCCTTCTCCCTCCTCCTTTCTGGATTTATTGTATCCACTAGGTTCTGAGACGGAATTGTATATGATATTTTAGATTCCTACCTTGACCAGGGCTATGTAGAGGGTATACTCCTGCAACTGGTCACTGACAGGAGTTTGAGGAAAGCCTGAATATAAAATTCTTGCTCACAAGCAACTCAGCCTGGAGAAAAAAAACCCCCAAAAAACCAGATCCATAAATATAAAATTTCATCCCAGAGCAGGACACGCAGCATATTATAGAAGGATACAGACTTATCTGCTTTCACAAACTCCCCTACACTCAGCTCCTCTAAGCTGTGCTCGCTCTCTCCCACAATTCACAACCGCTGCACAGAGGCCCGCGGAGGCAGGAGCGCGGGCGGGGCGGCGGAGGCCGGCCTTCATTGGCTTTCTGGCCGGAAGCGGCGGTGCGGCCCGGCTGCGCATGCGCCCCTCACACGTGCTTCCAGAACGCCCCCTCCGCCGCTGGAGATCCGCGGCCGTCATGCTGCGAATTTCTGCCTTACGGCTGCTAGGACGCAGGGGGGCGAGTAGGGTCTCGCTCTCGGAGGACTTTAGTTTACGCCACTACAGCTCGGGCCCTCTTGGTGTCCGCGGCGATACCCACGACTCGCGCGCCTACTTTACCACACCCATTTTCTACGTGAACGCCGCGCCGCACATCGGGCACCTGTACTCCGCGCTGCTGGCGGACGCCCTGTGCCGACACCATCGCCTCCGAGTTCCCAGTGACGCCGCCACCGGATTCTCCACGGGTACCGATGAGCACGGCCTGAAGATTCAGCAGGCGGCAGCCGCCGCGGGCCTGGCTCCGTCCGAGCTGTGCGACAGAGTCTCTGCCCAGTTCCAGCAGCTTTTCCGGGAGGCTGACGTCTCTTCCACCGACTTCATCCGCACCACCGAGGCCCGGCACCGGATAGCTGTGCAGCATTTCTGGAGGGTGCTGAAGGCTCGGGGTCTTCTATACAAGGGTCTCTATGAAGGTTGGTATTGCGCCTCCGACGAGTGCTTCCTGCCTGAAGCCAAGGTCACCAGGCAGCCCGGCCCGTCGGGGGATTTGTGTCCTGTATCTCTCGAGAGCGGACACCCGGTCTCTTGGACCAAGGAAGAAAACTACATTTTTAGGCTTTCCCAGTTCCGGGAGCCGCTCCAGCAGTGGCTGCGGGGCGACCCTCAGGCCATAACACCGGAGCCGTTCCATCACACAGTCCTTCAGTGGTTGGAGGAGGAGCTGCCGGACCTATCGGTCTCTCGAAGGAGTAGCCACTTGCACTGGGGCATTCCGGTGCCCGGGGACGATTCGCAGACCATCTACGTATGGCTGGATGCCTTGGTCAACTACCTTACTGTAATTGGCTACCCAAACGCTGAGTTCCAATCTTGGTGGCCGACCACCTCTCATATCATAGGCAAAGACATTCTCAAGTTCCACGCTATCTACTGGCCTGCTCTCCTCTTAGGGGCCGGCATGAGCCCACCACACCGCATCTACGTCCACTCCCACTGGACAGTTTGTGGTCAGAAGATGTCTAAGAGCTTGGGTAACGTGGTGGATCCCAGGACTTGCCTTGACCGCTATACGGTGGATGGCTTCCGCTACTTTCTTCTTCGGCAGGGCGTCCCCAGCTGGGATTGTGATTACTATGATGAAAAGGTGGTTAAGTTGTTGGATTCCGAGCTGGCAGATGCTTTGGGAGGTCTCCTGAACCGATGTACTGCCAACAGGATCAATCCTTCCGGGATCTATCCGGCTTTCTGCACTGCTTGCTTTCCCAGTGAGCCAGGCTCGGCGGGGCCGTCAGGTCGTGCTCAGGCAGAGGACTACGCTCTGGTGAGCGCAGTGGCCACTTTGCCCGAGCAGGTAGCAGACCACTACGATAACTTTCAGATCTATAAGGCTCTGGAGGCAGTGTCCAGCTGTGTCCGGCAGACCAACGGCTTTGTCCAAAGGCATGCTCCGTGGAAGCTGAACTGGGAGAGCCCCGTGGATGCTCCCTGGCTGGGTACTGTGCTTCATGTGGCCTTGGAGTGTTTGCGAGTCTTTGGAACTCTGCTCCAGCCTGTCACCCCAAGCCTAGCTGACAGGCTGCTGTCTAGGTTGGGGGTTTCTTCCACAGAGAGGAGCCTTGGAGAGCTCCATTTCTTATCTCGATTCTATGGACACCCATCCCCTTTTGAAGGGAGGAGACTGGGACCTGAAACTGGGATCTTGTTTCCAAGACTGGACCAGTCTAGGTCCTGGCTGGTAAAAGCCCACAAGACCTAGAAACTCAGTTCTTATTAGCTTGTGGTAAAAAAGTAAATTTGTTATTTTCTTATTTTTTGCATTTTCAGGGAAATTATATTAATGCTTTCTAAAGTGTTGCATCAAATGAGCACATAAGTAATGTCCCTGTGAAAAGAGGTTTGATAGCCTTTCAGGAGCCTACTCCCTACTCTTCAGTTTTCTGTGTCCATTAACCACTGTCCTTTGTACCCCAGTGTGTCTGAGATGTCTCCAGGGGTAAGAGACAACTTTGCTGATACTATTCCTTCTCATTGTACCTCCGTCCAAACCACAGTTGTTTGCCCAGACTACCTCTCATGGCTTGTTTTTCATTGGCCTGGCTTCTGCCAGGCAAATTAATGAGAGTGGGGGTTGGAGGCCCCCTACCTCAGCTTTTACTTTGTTATATATGTTGAGTCTCCTGTTGGAAACAGATTGTTTCATTAAACCTTTAAACACTGGTGCCCTGGATTAGATGATTTTCGCCTGTGTTTCTATTTTTGATTCTTAACATCTTGACTCCCCGTTTTGCTAGTTAATTGTCCAGTAGTTGTGCTTTGTACCATTATACTTGAACCGGTAGATGGCTCTAGTCTCATATTACTTAACACTGAGGTTTCAGAATATTTAAAATAAATTTTCTGCTTTGTAATTTTGCATAATTTAAAGAAAAAATTATCTTTTCTTAAAATAAGGATAACTGCAACCACTGCTGTTTTACAGTAAGCAATAAAAAAGATCAAAATCCTCATTTCAGACTACTGGAAAAGGACATTCACTCCATTAGATGTTTAGTCAGCTAATAAGTAATTATCACGTGTGTTTGGACCATGATAAATTATAAAGCTCTCTTGATTTACTTGGTATGTTAAAATTTTTTTAAACTTTAATAACATTAGGTTTACAGGTGTGATTTAAAAAACCTGTACAAAGTTCAGAAGGGTAATATTTTCTTTATATTTCTTGGTCTTAATTTTATTATCCACATATATAATTTACCTTATATGATTTCTTTTGGTCAATCAGTATGTATAATACAATATAAGAAATTGTGGAATACCTATTATAAATTTAATATGTTTACTTTCAGGTAGTTTTTATTATTTATTTTGCTCCTTTAACTTAAGTTATTAAAGTTTAAAAGTTTTTTAAGTACCTTATTCAGATCTGTTCTGTTGCGTTTGTTGAAGGTGATGGTGAAGGGAGGAAATGATCAATGCTCCAGGAATCTCAAACTGGATTTAGGGATCTCTCCAAGCTTCCATAAAAGAACATCACAGAGAAGATGTTAAGATATCAATTTATACAGTGACTACAACATAGTAAGCCAGCATTATTTGCCCAGGCTATCTCTCATGGCTAATCTCATAGGTGATTAGACAGCTAGGGCAAAGTTTAAAATGAGAACTTGCCTTGAGATATGCATTCTAAGCATGGTAGCAAGCAGAGAGAGCTCACTATGAAGTAAACTATTGTGCTGGTAGTTCCCCCAGGTTTATTCTGGGTGCTACTGTTCAGCTCCAGTTTCTATTTATTAATTAGTGTAGTGAGAGATTTCTGGTTGCTTGGAAACATTGCTTTGAAAAGAATGCTTGAAGGCATTCTAAGGGTGAAAGGACCATTTCTACCAGTGTTCCTTTAGATCCTCCTTATTCTTCATAATGCAATCTTGGGCTTTCCATAGGACACGTTCCAGTTATCTGCTGGGATTACTAGGGTAGATTACTGGGACCTAGGATGGCATATAATATCTCTTGGGGCTGGAGAGCAGAGCAGTGAAAGAGATGGGATGTTTACATGGATGAAGGAAAACAGACTTGGAAAGCAGTGTTGATAACCTCTGCCTTTGTAGTGCCATTATAACAGGCTTACAGCCCCTGTCATGAATGGAGGAACAGTGTCTTCCACTGGAATGGTCTTTGCTATAGCCTAATGCCGATTAGTACACTGCACCTTGGCTTGCTGGGTGTTAATGGAGTTCCTTTTGTGCAGTCTGTCATTTGTGTAGGCACTTAAGTTCTACCAGAGTGTTTGTGGTTAGCAGAGGACATAGGAAAACAAGGGGAGCCAAGAGGAGAGGGCATACTTATTACAGAAGACAGGATATTTTGAGTGAAGAAGTGTGGTAAGTTGGATAGGACTTATTCTGTGGTGGTATGGAAGATGAACCAGTTAGATTCTCTGCAGGAGTCAGGATAGGTAAAGCAGGGATCCTTAGAGTACTGAGTTGGTATGTTCAATTTGATTCAGCAGTTTAAGAATGGCAAGTAGAGGATAGGTGAAACTTAAAACTGGCAGGCATGCATTTCTAAGAGAGTACACCTTAACCACTTTGTGGTAAAAGATAATAAACTTGTAGACTTCTAAGAACTTCCATGTCCCAGAACTGCTAACACCTTATGTGGCATCTTGTGGATTCCTTGACGAGAAAGGAAGTTTCTCCCAATATTATCCTAAGGCTCTCAACTATCAATTTTTGGGTATTTTTGGAGGCAGTGTTGCAGGAGGTGATAGAGCACTGGTCAGGTGCTCTATCTATGAGGAATGTCATGTTAAAGTAATAATAAGTTGTCAACTCAGAAGACTACAGTCTACTGTGAAATCATGCAAGAAGTTGTGGGCAATGTATATGTGGCACCATTGTCTGTTAGAGGGCTATTCTACAAGTAAACTCACAGATAGGCACCTCAGAAGTCAGAAGACCTACGGCTATATGGGGGTCAAGAATAGGCAGGAACAAGAAATAGTTACAGTCTCATTTCACTGAAATCTCACACTTATTCTGGAAGTAGGCCTTATTATTTTTCTTGAGCACCTCTATAGGGACTGAGAAGAGCCTGAGAAATTGAGTATTAAGTTGATCACTCAAGGCTTAGGCTGCAACATGGGCTCTCAGGTACAGGCCCTCCCTCCTCAGCCCCCCATAGTTGTATCCATTATTGACACATAACTCTTTGGATCTGGGAAGTTCTGAAACTGAAGTAAAGCCAGTAGTTGGTCAGGTTTTGGGTCTCCAACTAGGATGACATAATCATGAAGTTTGAGTAGCAGGTGGCAGTACTGAGCAATCAACAGATTACTTCTTGGGCATTATGGTAGGGATAGTTGACTGGCTCTCTGTTTCATTCCTAAGTAGGTGGGTAGTTGTAGTGTCAGCCTGCATTAGTGTAACTTTGAGTTACAGTGGGGAAGCAGCCATGCCTGTTGATTAAGACTCAGTGCATAAAGTTGCTGTATAATATTGCCTCCTGGAGGCAGTTCCCCCCCTATCCATAGTTCTCCCAGATGTAGAACAACTGTTCTTGCTAATGAGGTCTGGGATGCTGTAAATGTTGATAGGTCCTTGTCCTCATTTTTTGCCAGAATGAATAATATCAGTGGACCTGAAAAGATGTGGACCTACTGGCAGTGATGTGTCTATTTTTGCTGCAAAAGTTAAGTAGTTCAGAGAGATTGTGGGGAGCTTGGGCACAGGTGGAGGTAACCAAGATTACAAGTTAGGGGGATCAGTTCTAGAACAAAGCCTTGGAGCCCCTTGCAAAACTAAGACAGTATAAAATATGTCATTTCAGCATAACACAGTTGGCCCTGCCCCTTGTTCTGCCAGGAGCTTTAGATAGGGTTGGTTAACTTCTATCAATAGGAACACACTAAATTTGAAGGTTAATATTGCTGGAAGGCCAGAAAAGTAACAACCAAGTTAATTAAGGTCAACTAGTGAGGATTTTAACCTTTCAAGAAGAGGGTCTTACTGTTTTTTTGAGGCAGAGGATAGGAGAATCCCAGCCTAAGCTGCTTTCTTCTATCATCGAGAACTACTTGAGTTGAGGGGAAGGAAGTAGATAGTTCAGAGGTGAAACTGTGAAATTGACTTCTTAGTTTTACCCTGTGTAGATCCTGTGAATTAAGAGGAACCATCTAATGGAATAGTTGACTGTATTTAAAATACTTTGCTTTAGATTATATTAATTATATTGATCAGTTTCTACTTAAATCTCCATGATGAGTAAAGGGGATTGGGAAGAGGTACACCAAGAGGCTCTTCCCATGGTATGGACAACTACAAATTATGTACTCTCTACTGTGCTGCTTCTTGTCTATAGCTGTTGGGAGCTTCAGTCTAACTTGGATCTTCACCAAAGTAAGGTGAGACTATAGTATAGAAGTTCCATCCTTGGCTATGAATTGTATTTCACTCCCGTTTGGTCTGTGACACAGTTTACTCACCATAAGTCCACAGCTCCTTACTTAAGAAAATGATGTCAGGATGTTTCAGGAAACCAAATGTATGATCTGCAAGAAGAAAATAACTCCAAGGAGAGATGAGATCTGCCTTCACGTCATTAAGGATTTTTGGATGAAACATTTGCAGAGGGCCTAGAAGACTCACTTAGGTAAGCTGAAGGGACAGCTCTAGGAATAACTGGAAGTGGATGATGCCAGTTATCTTTGTGTATGGTATGGGTAAAATGGTACTAACCTCTATGCTACCACTCTCAAGGTACATATACCCCCTCACTGGTTGACAGTCACTGGTTTATGGGATTAAACAGGAGGTGAACCTTCGAGAACTATTTTATGATTGATACAGATATGAATCATTGTTTTATTCTCTTAATACAGTCAATAAAAGTGTGACTAACTACACATTTTTCCTAATTAAAATATTTTAAAAGGATAATAACCTTTACTTTGGAACACATTAAATATGATAGTGTCAGTAGTTTGACTTCCTTTGAACTAATCTAGAAATGTCTACTGGTTAAAAGGCTATAAATATTAAAAATAAAAGTTAACAAGCATGTTACATAATTTGGTTAATCACTAAAATAACACAACTGGAATGTATTTCTTCTTAGCAAGATGCAATGTTAAAGAACTCGATTCAACAGAAGACAGGAAGGTGAAAAAAAGAGCAAAGAAAAATGAAAAATATGGGAAAAGAAAACCCGTAATGGCATGGCAGAAATAAATACAAATATATCAGTAATTAAAATATCATAGGATGGATTTTCTGTCAAAAGGAAGCAGTATTGAAGCTTAAATTTAAAAAGTTAGCTATATGTAGTTAAAAGGTATATACTTAAACATAACAGAAAATAAGACATGAAGAGGCACTAGGCATAAATTAACCAAAAAAAAGCTGGCATCATAATAGTAGACAATCTATTTTGAGGGGATAATCATTTACTAAAGATGAAGTGAGAGAACTAGAACAAATAATTTCACAATTTGTATGGAAATACAAAAAACCTCGAATAGCCAAAGTAATCTTGAGAAAGAAGAATGGAACTGGAGGAATCAACCTGGCTGACTTCAGACTCTACTACAAAGCCACAGTCATCAAGACAGTATGGTACTGGCACAAAGACAGAAATATAGATCAATGGAACAGAATAGAAAGCCCAGAGATAAATCCACGAACCTATGGATACCTCATCTTTGACAAAGGAGGCAAGGATATACAATGGAAAAAAGACAATCTCTTTAACAAGTGGTGCTGGGAAAACTGGTCAACCACTTGTAAAAGAATGAAACTAGAACACTTCCTAATACCATACACAAAAATAAACTCAAAATGGATTAAAGATCTAAATGTAAGACCAGAAACTATAAAACTCCTAGAGGAGAACATAGGCAAAACACTCTCCGACATAAATCACAGCAAGATCTTCTATGACCCACCTCCCAGAATATTGGAAATAAAAGCAAAAATAAACAAATGGGACCTAATGACAATTAAAAGCTTTTGCACAACAAAGGAAACTATAAGTAAGGTGAAAAGACAGCCCTCAGATTGGGAGAAAATAATAACAAATGAGGAAACAGACAAAGGATTAATCTCAAAAATATACAAGCAACTCCTGAAGCTCAATTCCAGAAAAATAAACGACCCAATCAAAAAATGGGCCAAAGACTAAACAGACATTTCTCCAAAGAAGACATACAGATGGCTAACAAACACATGAAAAGATGCTCAACATCACTCATTATCAGAGAAATGCAAATCAAAACCACAATGAGGTACCATTACACACCAGTCAGGATGGCTGCTATCCAAAAGTCTACAAGCAAATGCTGGAGAGGGTGTGGAGAAAAGGGAACCCTCTTACACTGTTGGTGGGAATGCAAACTAGTACAGCCACTATGGAAAACAGTGTGGAGATTTCTTAAAAAACTGGAAATAGAACTGCCATATGACCCAGCAATACCACTTCTGGGCATACACACTGAGGAATCCAGATCTGAAAGAGACACGTGCACCCCAGTGTTCATCGCAGCACTGTTTATAATAGCCAGGACATGGAAGCAACCCAGATGCCCATCAGCAGATGAATGGATAAGGAAGCTGTGGTACATATACACCATGGAATATTATTCATCCGTTAAAAAGAATTCATTTGAAACAGTTCTAATGAGATGGATGAAACTGGAGCCCATTATACAGAGTGAAGTAAGCCAGAAAGATAAAGAACATTACAGTATACTAACACATATATACGGAATTTAGAAAGATGGTAACGATGGCCCTACATGCAGGGCAGAAGAAGAGACACAGAAGTACAGAACAGACTTTTGAACTCTGGGGGAGAAGGTGAGGGTGGGATGTTTTGAAAGAACAGCATGTATATTATCTATGGTGAAACAGACCACCAGCCCAGGTGGGATGCATGAGTCAAGTGCTCGGGCCTGGTGCACTGGGAGGACCCTGAGGAGTCGGGTGGAGAGGGAGGTGGGAGGGGGGATCGGGATGGGGAATACGTGTAACTATATGGCTGATTCATGTCAATGTATGACAAAACCCACTGAAATGTTGTGAAGTGATTGGCCTCCAACTAATAAAATAATATTTAAAAAAAAATAAATAAAGATGAAGTGAGACTGAATATAAAAGGAACAATATACCAATAAGTTATAACAATTAAACTTGTATAATTTAACAGCCTCAAAATATAAAAATTTAAAATTGAAGATGACAAGAAATGTTCAAATTTGGAAAGAAATTAAACTGCCCTTTGTGAGTTCAGAGAAACTAGGCAATGAGAAAGTAAAATAACTTACACTAGATGTTAGCATTTCAGTCTTTAATGCTTACCACTTACTGTACCATCACTTCTAAGGGTAGAAAAAAATGAAAACATTATAGCAGGTAAGGTTTTGTTACTCTTAAAACCTTGTCTTTTTCCATGCATGCTTCTGTGAAAATAACAACTTGCTGTTTGATTAGAAATGCCAACAAATATACCTGTTCATTGAGTCCTTTCTAGATTATTAAAAGAGAACAATCCCATGGCCATAATTTTACCAGTTTTTCTGTTAGTTCAATAATAAGTGAAGGTGAAGGGAGAGGACCACCAGTTCTGTGTTCCTCATTTGTGTTCTCTCATTTACTCTTTCCATCAACCCTTGTAAGCATTCTTTTAACTCTGTTTAACTGATAAGAAATTAAGACACCAGAGAAGTTAAGTAACTTAGCTAAACTTACACAGCTTATTAAACAGGAGAGCCTAGACTCAAACTTGTTTTAGTGCCAGAGCCTCAGCCCCATCCTTAACACCAACACCACAACAATCCCCGAGTGTATACGGAGCCTTGTCTTGTGAGGAAGAGGAAGTAGTAAAATCAGATCCAAAGATCTGAAAATGAGAAGTCTAAATAAGGACACTTAATTGAAATACATTAATCAGTGTTTCATGGTGAGGAGTTAGTTCTTGATAGCTAGATTATGAGTGCCATATGAGTGCCAAAAAAGAAACCTAGGAAAAATACTTACCTTATAATGAAATATATTTCTTTTCTTGCGTTCAAAAGTTTCCTTTACATATGCTGCTTATGTGTATTGGTGTAAATGGTTAAAGACTTTGATAACTTTATAGTCTCTTTTTTCTTTTTCCTTAAGATTATTGTTTCTTATTTTCAGAAGAGTGTTCCAAATTTTTGAATCCAACAGTTCTCTAAGTGAAAGTATGTTGTCATAAATTCATGAATCCAAGTATTTAAAAATAACATTTTACTAATTAATACTTTATACATTTATCTCTAAACATGAAAACATGGCAATATTCAAGTTTTATTTGAATTAACTATTATAGTAATAAAGCCAGAGAATTTTATGAGGTCACACTGAAACTTTTTCATTTCATACATACAGTTTTAATACAAACAAACTTATTAAAAGACTCATCTACTTACTAACAATTTAAGTTCTATGACTTTACTGAACATTTATTACTGTATTCTTATGACATCTTTCCTAACAAGTTTGCAGGAACCAGATTAAATGCCCTTGATTCCAGTTACTACCAAAGCAAATACCACCCTGTTATCTAAAATGCCACATATTGGATAACTCCTGGTAAACTGTATCTGACATGTCACATATGACAGTCAAGACGTGTCTTAACTTTTACAAATTCTGTAGAGACTCTATTATGAATTTCATAAAGAACACTGTCATATTTTACTTTTTTAATGAAATGTAGCTAAAGTTGGACATGGGTTACACCTTGAAGAAGTTTAGGATGAAACCTATGTGTATATAGGTCTCTTGGTTATCATCTAAATTGTATATTAAAGTCCTTGTTAACATGGAAGCTAGGAACATCTACATCTTTATGTTATAAGTAATTTCTTCCAAACTCTTTAAATTCAAACTATGCAGTCCCAAGTTAGCAAGGCATGATGGGTACTTTCCCAGCATTTGCATTGTAGATTATGACTTGCTAATAGTATCAGAGTGAAATATTATAAAAAAATATCCTACATCATCTACATAATCTGCATTCTTAAGATTACCATTAAAATTCACTTACTAAAGGAATTTACAAAGGCTTTCCTAGAGCAAAGAATTTTTAGTCCTGGTAAATTCAAATTATTGCATTAACTCTTTATATTTAAATTTATGTAAAAATTATTCTATGGAAACTCCCTAAATTTTTAAAAAGAAAAACTTTTTAGTCCTGAGTTCAGTTTCATTATACAACTCATTACTGGAATGTAATTAAATAAATCAAGTTACAGTATATAAGAAGCCCATTTTGGTATTATAGAATAAAATTGTTAAGTACTAAAATAAAATGAATTGTTTGAAAATACGTATGGTTAATTGCATGAAAATTGATTGTTGGACGTTCATACCATTTTAAGATTTGGAAGGAGTGTTTTTTGCTGAATATAATAGAAATATTCTTAACGTTCATGATGACATTGACCCAGTTAAAAGTCTATTAGTTAATAATCCTCAAAGAATAAACTTTTTTCTTATTAAAATGTCCACATAAAAATGAGCTTATGGATAAAATAATCTCCCTGCCTGAATAAAATAATCCTAAGGTTGACTTTATAGGGTAGGAAAAATTTACATCTATTAGTATCTTTTAAAACATAGCTTGCATAATAGGGATTAATAAGGATTTTAGGAAGTTTCTTTTATGTGTTATTAAAAGTATGTTATAGAAGTGGATATTATGTAGCTTTCTTTGCTTTGGTATCAAAGTTAAGACATTTTGAAAACTAAGATCTTAAATATGACTAGCAAGAAACACACTGAAAGTATTAAAAATAATCTCAAATTGTTACTGTATACTTTAAAATTGTTATCCTTTAGATTTTTTCTCCAAAAAAAGGAAAAAAAAAAGATATGCTTTTTTAGGTAATACTTTTTATATTAATTAAACATTTCCTTTGTGTACTATCATTGGTTGTTTCAGAACTATATGAGGCTAAGGTTTAGTCTTAGTTCATTTTTATATCATGACTTATAACAAAAAGCTAATTGTAACAATTATAACATGTAACAATTATAACAAAAAGTTAAAATGACTTATAACAAAAAGCTAATTAAAAGTTAAAACATTGATCTCATAGTTATTAAAGCTGGTTTTGCTAGCATGGATATGTTATATTATGTTTTATATTAGTTATAAAATATATAGCTATATATATATTTATATATATAATATGTGTTTATATTAGCTATAAAATAAGAGGAAAATATCACAATTTAAATGGAACAGGTTTTTTTTAGGGATACATTAGCTTTAACACTACCTGCATTTTTTCTATATTTTATATCTGAAGAGAAAGATGAAGTAATGTAATCTTTACAGAATTTAGTGAATATACTGTGGAAATACATGAAAACATTTTGGTAAAGAGAACATTTGCCTATAATATACTACCTAAGAAAAATACCAATGTAAATCTGTTTTTGAAGTAAAATGCAATTATTCTTGGACTCTAGAAATTTATTAGTTTTAGAAAAAAATGCTTTGGTGTATACCTAATAAGCATGAATTATAAATATGGGATTAAACTGTATACTGAAAATACCAGACAAGTGGAGTATTAGATTGTTTCATGATATTTTGATTAGAACACTGGACCATAACATACAGCATGCTACTTTCAAAATTAATGTAGGAAAATAAAATATTCTCAATAGATGGATTGGCCTTTGGATGTGTCAGAATATCTTTATATTATTTATTCTATAACTGTGCTATATTACATTTTATTTCTAAACGTAAAAATTTTAGCCCAGAAACATTTTGGTGAAGTACTTCAAAAATATATACATCAATGGTAGTTCGTTATTCTTCATGAGACAGGGTTAAAAAACGTTAACTCGTTGTAACTGGGTTTTCTTTCTAATATTATAAGAAAGTTTTTTCTTATAAGAAAGTTTTAATATATAATTTAAAAAATATGTAATTCTTACTCTTTCCTAATAGAGGTGCAAACCAACTCTAGTTATTTGAATGGACATAAAATTAAAATAGTGAAGAAAATAAGATTCCTAGCATTGTGCAATCAAATTTAAATAAATGCTATAATAAATTTCCATGTAGTCAGTTTAAATATTACTTATTTATGTAATAATTTCTATTCTTTATTATTGAAAAGAATATAATGTTTTTGCAGAAGAAAATTGGGATATATATTAAACAGGCAGCATTTAAAGAAAAGTTGGCATGGCCATTTTTTAATTTAAAAAATTCTACTTAGTGTGGTGTTTTTTTAATAATAAACTTTTCTAATCTGTAAAAGCAGACAATCAAGCTTTGTATTTAAAAGGTGAAAATAATGTCATGGTTAAGTTTTACTTAATCGAAGTTACTGTTTTGAAAGTCCAGAAATCTCACAAACTAAGACCTGAATGAAAGATACAAAGGAATATTGACAGTGCCACTGTGTTAAAAGAAGAAAAATGTGTTGAACTGTACATGATATGTGCAGTGAATGCTTATACTTGCTAAGATGCTCTAAGAACCCTTACACTTCCCATATGAATAACAATTGTCTATATATTAATATCTGGCAAAATTTCTAATGTAAACCTAGGATTTGAAATGTTTTATCAAAAATATTTAATATAAGTAGAATATAAACAAACCTAAATATAATATAATGAAAACAAATAATGTTGAAGCTAGAATCTTCTATAGATATTATCTCCCTAATAAGATAGATTTTTGAATTTATCTTATTGCAACAAATGATTTGTTCCTATGTATATTCTGTATATATGCCATGCCGTGTCTAAAAAATATAAAACATCTGGAATAAAACTGCAAAATTCAAACACCAAAGATGTTTTTAAGTGGTTGTATATGAATTATCATGTGGATAAGAGCCAGATGATGACCAAACTTTTCAAACTTTATCAAGATACTTGTTCTATATATATAACCTTTGTTCTGTTTGTTACATATTATAAGTCTGTGTTATTTAGGTGTGTGTAAATTAATAAAGGAAACCATGATTTTATCCTGTACCTCCAATGTTCTGGCTACTAGGATTTTTTTACCTCCCTTAAAAAAAAGCAAAAACATTTAACCTTAGGTACATCAAAATTCCTCATATTTTTTACCAGACCACACATGGTGCTAGTTGTTTTCTATTATTGGATAAAATAGTTATCCAAGACTCTACTTAACAAAATCAGTGGAAGAAGGTGGAGTAAGAATTGAATCCTCTCCTCTGATATCTTTTCTAGGATGAAAGTGTGGGCTTTGAGAATATCGAGGTTTCAAACCTACAGATGAAGGTTGAGAAAGCTTCTTCTCACAGAATGTAACCTTGGTTCCTATTAAGAGATTTAAAGAAAATTAGGGTTTTATGCACAGTAAATGGCTCTTATTTTATTATTACCTAAGGGAAAGATTTTAAAAATAATATTAATGGGGCCTGGATTCTGAGGAGAGAAAGGTGTACTTTAGGAAATTCTCACTACAGAGTAGGCTACTTTATAACCTGCTTAACTGGAAGGCATCCTAGGGCTATAAAAACTGCAAAGGACCTGAGAATAGCCATATCTAGTGGCATTTCTAAATTATGTTATACTTCCTTCTTGGTGCCAGCCCTAAACTTTGGTAAAGATTCGTTTAAAAAAAAAAAGACAGTGATATGCACAATTAGAAGGCAGATCCTATGATTTAGAAACTGACTATCTAGAGAAAACCAGATATTAGTAAACTTTCGTATTAATGGAGTAACATCCTACTGTTAAGTAAAATATCCATGAATAGATTGAGTTCCAACAAATGATTTTTATCTGATCCACTGCTGAACATAGGACTGCTGGAGATACTGCTTTGCTCAATACACTTGAAAATATAAAAATTTTAGCTAAGGCATCTCTTAATGACTAAATGCCTACTTCATAGCCTTAGTGTTTAGTCCAATCCTTTTGTCTAAAAAAGCTTTGCCTTTAGATATTGTTGTTCAGTTGCTAAGCCATGTCTGACTCTTTGTGGCCCAGTGAACTGCAACACTCCAGGCTTCCCTGTCCTTCACTATCTTCTGGAGTTTGCTGAAACTCATGTCCATTGAGTCAGTGATGCCATTCAAACATCTCATCTTCTATCGCACCCTTCTCCTGCCCTCAATCCTCTTTCCCAGCATTAGGGTCTTTTCCAATGAGTCAGCTCTTTGCATCAGGTGGCCAAGGGACTGGAGCTTCAGCATCAGTCCTTCCAATGAATAGTCAGGGTTGATTTCCTTTAAGAATGACTGATTTGATCTTTTTGCTATCCAAGGGACTCAAGAGTCTTCTCTGGCACCACAATTCATAAGTATCAATTCTTTGGTACTCAGCCTTCATGGTCCATCTCTCACATCTGTACATGACTACTGGAAAAACCATAGCTTTGACTATACAGTCCTTTGCCTTTAGATGATTTGAATTTAAATGTTGTGATTCAGGGCTTCCCAGGTGGCGCTAGCAGTAAAGAACCCCCTTGCCAATGCAGGAGACACGAGACACTGTTCATCCCTGGGTCAGATCTCTTGGAGGAGGGTATGGCAACCTGCTCCAGTATCTTGCTTGGAGAAATCCCATGAAAAGAGGAGTCTGATGGGTCACAGAGTCGGACATGACTTGAAGAGACTTAACACGCATGCACATTGTGATTCAAGAAGAATGGAAGCATCAAGGAGCCTAAGTTTATCTCATAAAACTGAATAAAACATTGGAAGTAGCATGTAGGCTAAATCAATTGCCCAGCTTGAATGCGACCACAGAAATTGTACAGGTGTTCTAGTAGCTCTTCTAAAACTAGCAATTTATCTATAGTTAAGGGAAATTAACTAAAGCTTCTAAGATAAAAAGCCTCATTTCTCTGGAGAGGCATGGTTGACTATTGTAATTTGCAGGATTTGGACATACATGCCATTCTATTGACTGAAGACTGAACACATCTACTGATAATGAAACAACCTGCTAATGCTAGAATAGTTAACCATCAGGAGTAAGTCATAAAAACAATGGGTATTCTATAGCATATCAGATCTAGATGCTTCTAGGGTTAAAAAATGTTTTCAATTGTGCAGTTACATAGAGAATTTACTTATATCACTTAAGGATACTTTGTGAAGGTACAAAATAGTCTTCTAATCAGAAAAGTATTTATAAAGTATTGTAAAATAAATGAAAATATATTAGGTTGGTGCAAAAATAATTGCAGTTTTAGATTTGTTGAACTTTGTCATTTGATATTGGAATATATACTTAAATGTGATTATGTCATACATCATTTTAATGCACATTTCTTGCTTTTTTTGCTAATGACTTATTACTTGTTGTTTATTTTATATTTATACTAGAGTACAGAAAGGATTAGACAAAAAGCAAATTCGAGCATTTTTTGTTCAAGTTCAAAATAGGTTGCAAAGCAGTGGAGACAACTCTCAACATCAACAACACATTTGTCCCTGGAATGCTAACAAACAGTGAAGTGGTGTTTCAAGAAGTGAGAGCCTTGAAGATGAGGAGCATAGTGGCCTCCCATCAGAATTTGGCAGTGACCAACTGAGAGGATCATTCAAGCTGATCCTCTTAACAACTACACGAGAAGTTGCTGAAGAACTTACTGTTGATCATTCCACAGTCATTTGGCATTTAAAGCAAACTGGAAAGGTGAAAAACTCCATAAGTAGGTATCTTAAGAGCTGACCAAAAAAAAAAAAAAAAAAATCATCATTTCTAAGTGTGATCTTCTCTTATTCTACACGACCAACAATAAACAATTTCTTAATCAGATTGTAACATGTGACGAGAGGTGGATTTTATATGGCAACCTGTGATGACCAGCTCAATGGTTGGACTGAATAGAAGCTCTACAGCACTTCCCAAAACCAAACTTGCACCAAAAAAGGTCATGGTCACTGTTTCATGCCAGTCTGATCCACTACCACTTTTTTCTTTTTAATTCTTAAATTTTTTTTTAAATTGGAGGATAATTTCAATTTTGCAGTACAGCTTTCTGAATTCTGGCACAACCACTACATCTGAGATGTACGCTCAACAAATTGATGAGATGCACTGAAAACCACAATGCCTGCAGCTGGCATTGGTCAACAGAATGGGCAATTCTTCTCCATGACAATGCCTGACTACATGTTGCACAACCAACGCTTAAAAAGTTGAACAAATTGGGCTATGAAGTTTTGCCTCATCCACTATATTCACCTGGCCTCTCCCACTATAGTCACCTGACTTCTTCAAGCATCTCGACAAGTTTTTGGAGATATCAAAAGCACTTCTGATACCAGCTTCCAAACCAGCGGGAGGTTTGCTGCTTCCAAACCAGCTTCCAAAACAGCAGGAGGCAGAAAATGCTTTCCAAGTTCATCGAATCCTGAAGCACAGATCTTTACACTGCAGAAATAAGCAAACTTATTTCTCGTTGGCAAAAATGTGTTGATTCTAATGGTTCCTATTTTGATTAATAAAGATGTGTTTGAGTCTAGTTATAATGATTTAAAACTCATGGTCCAAAACTGCAATTATGTTTGTACTAACCTAATAGTTATCAAAATAAGTGTTGTGGTTTCAGTGATATTAAGCTATATTTAACTGTGGGCACTGTTAGAATTTTTGAGCTAAGGAGACTTCAGTAGGCATTTATGATAGTGATGTATTTATCTTGGAATAACACATTCTATTAGTATAAAAACCGGGCTTCCCTGGTGGCTCAGTGGTAAAGGGTTTGCATGCTAATGCAGAAGTTGTGGGTTCAGCCTCTGATCCAGGAAGATCCCCTGGAGAAGGAAATGGCAACTCACTCCAGCAGTCTTGCCTGGAGAATCCCATGGACAGAGGAGCCTGGTGGGCTATAGTCCATGGAATTACAAAGAGTTGGACACAACTTAGCAACTGAAAAACAACAACATCAGTATCAACAGTAGCATGAGTTTGGTACTTGTCATTAGGATATAAAAAACGATAACTAGGAAACTGGAGCCTATTATACAGAGTGAAGTAAGTCAGAAAGTAAAACACCAATATAGTATATTAATGCATATATATGGAACTTAGAAAGATGGTAACGATGACTTGATATGCAAGACAACAAAAGAGACACAGATGTAAAGAACAGACTGTTGGACTCTGTGGGAGAAGGCGAGAGTGGGATTATTTGAGAGAATAGCATTGAAACATGTATATTATCATATGTGAAATAGATTGCCAGTCCAGGTTTGATGGATAAGGCAGGGTGCTCAGGGCTGGTGCACTGGGATGACGGGGAGGGAGGTGTGAGGGAGGGTCAGGATGAGGAACATAATTACATCCATGGCTGATTCATGTAAATATATGGCAAAAACCACCACAATACAATAAAGTAATTAGCCTCCAATTAAAAAAAAATGATAACTAGAATAGCTCTTATCCCAAACAGCAAACACTACATGGAGGGTCTATACAAAGACTAGCAATTGCCTTGTTCAGTTGCTAAGTTGTGGCCGACTCTTTGTGACCCCATGAACTGCAGCACTCCATGCTTCCCTATCTCCTGGAGTTTGCTCAAACTCATGTCCATTGAGTTGGTGATGCCATCCAACCAGCTCATCTGCTGTCACTCCCTTTTCCTGCCCTCAATCCTCTTTTCCAGCATTAGGGTCTTTTCCAGTGAGTCAGCTCTTTGCATCAGGTGGCCAAAGGACTGGAGCTTCAGCTTCAGCATCTGTCCTTCCGATGAATATTCAGGGTTTATTTCCTTTAGGATTGACTGGAATTTTCTCCAGCACCACAATTCAAAAGCATCAATTTTTTGGTATTCAGGGTTGTTTATGGTTCAACTCTCACATCCATACATGACTACTGGAAAATCCATAGCTTTGACTAAATGGACCTTTGTTGGCAAAGTGATGTCTCTACTTTTTACTATGCTGTCTAGGTTTGTCATAGCTTTTCTTCCAAGGAGCAAGCGTCTTTTCATTTCATGGCTGCAGTCACCATTTGCAGTGATTTTGGAGCCCAAGGAAATAAAATCTGGCAGTGTTTCCAGTTTTCCTACATCTATTTACCATGAAGTGATGGAATCAGATGCCATGATGTTAGTGTTTTGAATGTTGAGTTTAAGCCAGCTTTTTCTTTTTTAAAATTTTATTTTTCTTAATATATATATTTTATTGAAGTATAGTTGACGTACAATGTTTCAGGTGCATAGCAAAGTGATTCAGTTATACATACATATTATTTTTGAAATTATTTTTCATTATAGGTTATTACAAGATAGTGACATTTCCCTGTGCCATAGAGTAAACCTTTGTTTCTTGTTGCACATCTATTTCTTAAAATTAGAAATCTAACATTCTATTCATAGTAAGTCAAACAAGTGGAATCAAAATGTCATAAATTTTTTAGTTAGGCAAAAATACATAAGTTTTCTTATATATTAACATTATTTATATATATTTATTATTATTATATATATTTATTATTATATAACATTATTTATATATATATTTTATATATATATTATTTATATATATTTACAAAAGCTCTTCTACTATGCTTGATAAAGACTTGAGAAAGAACATTAAAAAAAACAAAGAGATGAAGAAATTGGAAAATATAAACTAAATGAAAGGGGAGCACTGAATATGAAATAGAAAAAGTGAAACAAACTAGATAAAAGTAAAAGATCATCATATAGTCCAGTTGTTTTTAAACATGGCTGCTCATTATAAGGATATCTGGAGCCCTGGAAAAAAAAAGCAATACCCAGGCATTTGTATTTTCCAAAAAATTTCCAGGGTAATCCTGATATGCATCTGAATTTTAAAAAGTGATTACAGGTTTTATTATTACATGGTAGTTTTGGTGATATAGAGTTCTATTACTTTTCTGTTGACCAATCATGATACAATGGTATTGAGTGAGTTACATAATCACAATCGTAAAAGATATTTTATCAGTTTTCACAATCAGTAGCCAGACAAAATATTAGATAATTAGTTAATCGTGGGAACATGATTAACCTAACAATATAAAATAATTACATAAACAATTTTGGGGGGGTCAAGTAGACTGATGTGGTAAGTGGAAATGCATACATGCACATGTTTTCATCTGTCCAGCCTGTCTATATCTTTTGGTTAGTGCATTTAATCCATTTACACTTAAGGTAGTTATCAATATATATGATCCTATTACTGTTTTCTTAATTGTTTTGGGTTTATTTTCTGTAGGTCTTCCCCTTCTCTTGTGTTTCCTGCCTAGAGAAGATCCTTTAGCATTTGTTGTAAAGCTGGCTTGGTGCTGCTGAATTCTCACAAGTTTTGCTTGCCTGGAAAGCTTTTGGTATCTCCATCAAATCTGAAAGAGAGTCTTGCTGGGTAGAGTATTCTTGGTTACAGGTTCTTCCCTTTCATCACTTAAAATATATAGATATGCCATTCCCTTCTGGCTTGTTTCTGTTCAGAAATCAGCTATAGCTTGAAGGGAGTTCACTTGTGTGTTGTCATTTTTCCCTTGTTGCTTTTAATATTTTACCTTTAATTTTTGTCAGTTTGATTATTATGTGTCTTGATGTATTCCTCCTTGGGTTTACATTGACTGGGACTCTGTTTCCTGGACTTGGTTGACTATTTCCTTTCCCATGTTGGGGAAGTTTTCAGCTATTATCTTGTCAAATATTTTGTCATTGTCCTTTCTCTCTTCTCCTTCTGAGACCCCTATAATGCGAATGTTAGTGCATTTAATGCTGTCACAGAGGTCTGTTAGGCCGTCTTCATTTCTTTTCATTCTTTTTTCTATGTTCTGTTCTGCAGCAGTGATTTCCACCATTCTGTTTTCCAAGTCATTAATCCATTCTTCTGCCTCAGTTATTCTGCTATTGACTCCTTCTAGTATATTATTCATCTCTGTTTATTCTTTAGTTCTTGTAGGTCTTTGGTAAACATTTCTTCATCTTCTCCATTGTTTTCCTGAGATCCTAGATCATATTCACTATCATTATTCTGAATTCTTTTTCTGGAAGGTTGCCTATCTCCACTTCACTTTGTTTTTCTGGGGTTTTATCTTGTCTCTTCATCTGTGATATTCTGCTTTTTCATTGTGGTTAACTTTCTTTAAGGTGGTTTTCATTTTAGCCACTGTGGGACTGGGCTTATTCTTGCTTCTTCTGTCTGCCTTCTGTTGGAGGAGGCTGAGAGGCTTGTGTAAGCTTCCTGATGGGGACTGGTGGTGGGAAAAACTGGGTCATGCTCTGGTGGGCACGGCCTTGCTCAGTAAAGCTTTAATCTAATTATTTGCTGAAAGCTGATTACCTACTATCTCTGGTACTTGATTCTCTACTATCTCTGAAATCAGATTGATTATATTCTTTGCAGCCAAAGATGGAGAAGCTCTATACAGTCAGCAAAAACAAGACTGAGAGCTGACTGGCTTAGATCATGAACTCCTTATTGCTAAATTCAGACTTAAATTGAGGAAAGTAGGGAAAATCACTAAATCATTCAGGTGTGACCTAAATCAAATCCCTTACAATTATACAGTAGAAGTGACAGATAGATTCAAGGGATTACATCTGATAAACAGAGTGCTTGAAGAACTATGGATGGGGGTTCATGACATTGTACAGGAGGTAGGGATCAAGACCATCACCAAGAAAAAGAAATACAAAAAGGCAAAATGGTTGTCTGAGGTGGCCTTACAAAGAGCTGTGAAAAGAACAGAAGCAAAAGGCAAAGGAAAGAAGGAAAGATATATCTATTGAATGCAGAGTTCCAAAGAATAGCAAGGAGAGATAAGAAAGGTTTCCTTAGTGATCAATGCAAGGAAATAGAGGAAAAAACAGAATGGGAAAGACTAGAGATCTCTTCAAGAAAATCAGAGATAGCAAGGGAATATTTCATGCAAAGTTGGGCTCAATAAAGGACAGAGAAGGTATGGATCTAACAGAAGCAGAAAATATTAAGAAGAGGTGGCAAGAATACACAGAAGAACTGTACAAAAAAAGATCTTCACAAAAAAAGACCCAGATGATCACAATGGTGTGATCACTCATCTAGAGACAGACATCCTGGAATGTGAAGTCAAGTGGGCCTTACAAACAAAGCTAGTGGAGGTGATGGAATTCCAGTTGAGCTATTTCAAATCCTGAAAGACGATGCTGTGAAAGTGCTGCACTCAATATGCCAGTAAAATTAGAAAACTCAGCAGTGGCCACAGGACTGGAAAAGGTCAGTTTTCATTTCAATCTCAAAGAAAGGCAATGCCAAAGAATGCTCAAACTACCCCACAATTGCACTCATCTCACATGCTAGCAAAGTAATGCTCAAAATTCTCCAAGGCAGGCTTCAACAGTACATGAACCGTGAACTTCCAGATGTTCAAGCTGGATTTAGAAAAGGCAGAGGAACTAGAAATCAAATTGCCAACATCTGTTGGATCATTGAAAAAACAAGGGAGTTCCAGAAAAACATCTATCTCTGCTTTATTGACTATGCCAAAGTCTTTGACTGTGTGAATCACAACAACCTGTGGAAAATTCTTCAAGAGGGGAATACCAAATCACCTGACCTGCCTCCTGAGGAATCTGTATGCAGGCCAGGAAGTAACAGTTAGAACTGGACAAGAACAACAGACAGGTTCCAAATAGGAAAAGGAGTATGTCAAGGCTGTATATTGTCACCCTGCTTATTTAACTTACATGCAGAATACAGCATGAGAAATGCTGGGCTGGATAAAGCACAAGCTGGAATCAGGATTTCCAGGAGAAATATCAATAACCTCAGATATGCAGATGACCCCACCCTTATGGCAAAAAGTGAAGAGGAACTAAAGAGCCTCTTGATGAAAGTGAAAGAGGAGAGTGATAAGTTGGCTTAAAACTCAACATTCAGAAAACTAAGATCATGGCATCTGGTCCCATCACTTCATGGCAAATAGATGGGGAAACAGTGAGAGACTTTTTTGGGGGGCTCCAAAATCACTGCAGATGGTGACTGAAGCCATGAAATTAAGACGCTTGGTCCTTGAAAGAAATATTGTGACCAACCTAGACAGCATATTAAAAAGCAGAGACCAAAAAAAGAAACCCCCCCCCCCCAAAACAAAAACCAACCAACCAACCAACCAACCAACCAACAAAAAATCCAAAATAAAAATCAGAGACATTACTTTCCCAACAAAGATCTGTCTAGTCAAAGCTATGGTTTTTCCAGTGGTCATGTATGGATGTGAGAGTTGGCCCATAAAGAAGGCTGAGCACCAAAGAACTGATGCTTCTGAACTGTGATGTTGGAGAAGACTCTTGAGAGTTCCTTGGACTGCAAGGAGATCCAATCAGTCCATCCTAAAAGAAATCAGTCCTGAATATTCATTGGAAGGGCTGATGCTGAAGCTGAATTTCAATACTTTGGCCACCTGATACGAAGAGCTGACGCATTTGAAAAGAACCTGATGCTGGAAAAGATTGAAGGCAAAAGGGGATGACAGAGGATGAAATGGTTGGATGGCATCACTGACTCAATGGACATGAGTTTGAGTAAACTACAGGAGTTGGTGACGGACAGGGAGGCCTGGCATGCTGCAGTCCACGGGGTCGCAAATAGTCGGACACAACTGAGCCAATGAACTGAACTGAACTGGTAGTTGTTTGGCTTGAGGCAGCCCAGCCCTCGGATCTCTTGTTAATGGCGACATAAAAGAGGGCTTATGACAAGGGAGCCCTTCCTTGACTGCTGCTGCCAGTACTCCTATCACTGAGGTGAGCCCCTGCTGACCCATTTCTCCACAGGAGGCCCTCCAACACTTGTAAGTAGTTTTGGTTCAGTCTCCTGTGGGGTCACTGCTCCTTTCTTCTGGGTCTTGGTGTATGCAAGAATTTGTTAGTGCACATCAGTACTGGAGTCCTTGTTTTCCCCAGTCCTGTGGAAGTCCTATAATCAAATCCCATTGGCCTCCAAGGTCAGATTCCCTGGGGATTCGTAGTCCCTTTGTCAGATCTCCAGGTTGGGAAGCCTGACGTGGGGTTCAGAACTTCACAACAGTGTGAGAACTTTTTTGCTATTACTGTTCTCCAGTTTGTGGGTCACCCACCCAGCAGGTATGGGATTTGATTTTATTGTGATTGCACCCTTCCTACCTTCTTGTTGTGGCTCTTTCTTTGTCTTTGGACGTGGGGTATCTTTTTTTGGTGGGTTCCAGCATCCTCCTGTTGAACCAGATGTTCAACAGCTAGTTGTGATTTTGGTGCTCTCACAGAAGTAGATGAGCACACATCCTACTCTACCATCTTCAACCAGAAGCCTCTAAGCAAGCTTTTTCACTCTCTTTTTTCAGCCTCATCAAGAGGCTCTTTAGCTCCTCTTCAATTTCTACCATTAGAGTGGTATCATCTGCATGTCTGAAGTTGTTGATATTTCTTTCAGTGATCTTGATTTCAGCTTGTGATTCACTCAGTCAGGCATTTCACATGTACTCTGCATATAAGTTAAATAAGCAAGGTAACAATATGTACAGCCTTAATGCATTCCCTTCCCAAGTTTGAACCCGGCCGATTCTAACTGTTCCATGTCTAACTGTTCATTGTTGACCTGCATACATGTTTCTCAGGGCAGGTAAGGTGGTTTGGTATTCCCATCTTTTTAAGAATTTTCCACAGTTTGTTGTGATCCACACAAAGGCTTTAGCATAATCAGTGAGGCAGAAGTAGATGTTTTCCTGAAACTCACTTGCTTTCTCCATGATCCAACAAATGTTGGCAATTTGGTCTCTGGTTCCTCTGCCTTTTCTAAACACAGCTTGTACACCTGGAAATTCTCTGAAGCCTAGCTTGAAGGATTTTGAGCCTTACTAGCATGCAAAATGAGCGCAACTGTATGGCAGTTTGAACATTCTTTGGCATTGCCCTTCTTTGGGACTGGAATGAAAACAGACCTTTTCCAGTTCTGTGGTCACTGCTGAGTTTTTCAAATTTGTTGGACTATTGAGTGCAGTACTTTAACAGCATCATCCTTTAGGATTTGAACTGCCTCAGCTGGAATTTCAACACCTCCACTAGCTTTGTTTGTAGTGATGCTTCCTATGGCCACTTCCTATGGAGTGACGTCACACTCCAAGATGTCTGGCTCTAGGTGAATAACCACACCTTTGTGGTCATCCAGGTCATGAATACCTTTTTTTGAACAGTTCTTCTGTGTATTCTTGCCACCTCTTCTTAATATCTTCTGCTTCTGTTAGGTCCTTAACATTTCAGTCCTTTATTGTGCCCATTTTTGCATGAAATGTTCCCTTGGTATCTCTAATTTTCTTGAAAAGCTCTCTAGTCTTTCCCATTCTACTGTTTTCTTCTATTTCTTTGCTGCTGCTGCTAAGTCGCTTCAGTCGTGTCTGACTCTTTGCAACCCCATGGACTGCAACCTACCAGGCTCCTCCATCCATGGGATTTTCCAGGCAAGAGTACTATTTCTTTGCAGTGTTCACTTAATAAGGCTTCCTCATCTCTCCTTGCTATTCTTTGGAACTCTGCATTTAGATTGGCATATCTTTCCCTTTCTCCTTTGCTTCTCTTCTTTTCTCAGCTATTTGTAAGCCCTCCTCAGACAACCATTTTGCCTTGTTGCATTTCTTTCTCCTTGGTATGGTTTTGGCCACCATCTCCTGTACAACGTTACAAACCTGTGTCCATAGTTCTTCAGGCACTCTGTGAGATCTAATCCCTTGAATCTATTTGTCACTCCCACTTAAAGAGTCATAAGGGATTTGATTTAGATCATACCTGATGGCCTAGTGGTTTTTCCTACTTTCTTCAATTTAAGCCTGAATTTTGCAATAAGGAGCTGATGACTTGAGCCACAGTCAGCTCCAGGTCTTTGCTGACTGTACAGTTTCTCCCTCTTTGGCTGCAAAGAATATAATCAATCTGATTTCAGTATTGACTATTTGATGATGTCCATTCCTTGTGTTGTTGGAAAAGGGTGTTTGCTATGACCTGTGCATTCTCTTGTCAAAACTGTTAGCCTTTGCCCTGGTCCATTTTGTACTCCAAGGCCAAACCTGTCTGTTACTTTAGGTATCTCTTGACTCCTTAGTTTGCTTTCCAAGCCCCTGTGATGAAAAGGACATCTCTTTTTTTTTTTTGCTGTTAATTCTAGGTCTTGGAGGTCTTCATATATGAACTGTTTCAGCTTCTTTGGTGTTAGTGGTTGGGGCATAGACTTGGATTACTGTGATGCTGAATGGTTTGCCTTGGAAATGAACCGAGATCATTTTGTCGTTTTTGAGACTGCATCCCAGTACTGCATTTTGTACTCTTTTGCTCACTATGAGGGCTACTCCATTTATTTTAAGGGATTCTTGCCCACAGTAGTAATCTAATGATCATCTGAATTAAATTCGGCTATTCCCATCCATTTTAGTTCAGTGATTACTAAAATGTCGATGTTCATTTTTACCATCTCTGGCTTGACTATGTTCAACTTACCTTGATTCATGAACCTAACATTCCAGGTTCCTATGCAATACTGTTCTATACAGCGTTGGACTTTACTTTCACCACCAGACAAATCTACAGTTGGGTGTCATTTCCACTTTGGTCCAGCCTCTTCATTCTTTCTGAAGCTCTCTCTCCATTCTTCCCCAGTAGCATATTGGACACTTACTGGCCTGGGGACTCATCTTCCAGTGTCATATTTTTGTCTTTTCATACTGTTCAGGGGGTTCTCAAGGCAAGAATACTGAAATGGTTTGCCATTTACTACTCCAGTGGACCATGTTTTGTCAGAACTCTCCACCATGACCCGTCCACCTTGGATGGCTGTGCATTGCAGTTATTAGCAAGAATGGAAAGGAAGAAGAAAAGCAACTAAATATTCATTTTGTTGGTAGCCTGTTTTCAAAAACATGTGGAAATGTGTCATGTTCCCAAAATAGAGAGTAGATGGCACTGCCTATAAGTATCTTTTGCTATCCCAGGGATTAAGGTTTCTCTGGGATAATTTCAAAGGCCCTTCTCTCACCTTGTATTCCTTGTATTTCCCAGAGTGCTGAATTGCAGTTTTTAAAAAATTAATTTTAATTGGAGGATATTATAATATTGTGATGGTTTTCACCATACATCGACATGAATCAGCCATGGGTGCACATGTGTTGCCCACCATCCTGAATCCCCTCCCACCTTCCTCCCGATCCCATCCCTCTGTGTTGTCCCAGAGCACCAGCTTTGAGTGCCCTGCTTCATGCATTGAACTTGCACTGGTCATCTATTTTGTATATGGTAATATACATGTTTCAATGCTATTCTCTCAAATCACCCCACCCTCACTTGCTCCCAGAGCCAAAAGTCTGTTCTTTATATCTGTGTCTCTTTTGGTGCCTTGCATGTAAGACTGTTGCTATTGTCTTTCTAAATTCCATATATATCATTAATACACTATTTCTCTTTCTGAGAGTGTCTTTCTGACTTCATGCTGTATAATAGGCTCATTTCATCCACCTCATTAAAACTGACTCAAATGTGTTCCTTTTTATAGTGAAGTATTCCACTATGTATGTGTACCACAGCTCCCTTATCCATTCATCTGCCAATGGACATCTACATTGCTTCCATGTCCTAGCTATTGTAAACAGTGCTACAATGAACACTGGAGTACATGCTGCTGCTAAGTCAATTCAGTCATGTCCAACTCTGTGCGACCCCATAGACGGCAGCCCACCAGGCTCCCCCATCTTCTCCAGGCAAGAATACTGCAGTGGGTTGCCATTTCCTTCCCCAATGCATGAAAGTGAAAAGTGAAAGTGAAGTCGCTCAGTCGTGTCCAACTCTTCGCGATCCCATGGACTGCAACCTACCAGGCTCCTCTGTCCATGGGGCTTTCCAGGCAAGAGTACTGGAGTGGGGATCCATAGCCTTCTCCGATTGGAGTACATATGTCTCTTTCAATTCTGGTTTCCCTGGTGTGTATGCCCAGCAGTGGGATTGCTGGGTCATATGGCAGTTCTATTCCCAGTTTTAAAAGGAATCTCCACACAGTTCTCCATAATGGCTGCACCAGTTTGCATTCCCACCAACAGTGTAAGAGGGTTTCCTTTTCTCCACACCCTCTCCAGTATTTACTGTTTGTAGACTTTTTGATGGTGGCCCTTCTGACTGGTGTGAGATGATACCTTACTGTGGTTTTGATTCCCGTTTTTCTAATAACGAGTGATTATTTTCTTTTCTTGTGTTTATTAGCTATCTGTATGTCTTCTTTGGAGAAATGTCTGTTTAGTTCTTTAGCCCATTTTTTTGATTGGGTTGTTCATTTTTCTGTTATTGAGCTGCATGAGCTGCTTGTGTATTTTGAAGTTTGTAAGTTGTTTCACTTGCTTTTATTTTCTTGTATTCTGAAGGCTGCCTTTCACCTTGTTTATCGTTTCCTTCCTTGTGCAAAAGCTTTTAAGTTTAACCAGGTCCCATTTCTTTTTATTTCCATTATTCTGGGAGGTGGGTCATGGAGGATCTTGCTGTGATTTATATCAGAGGGTGTTCTGCCTATGTTTTCCTCTAACAGTTTTACAGTCTCTGGTCTTACATTTAGATCTTTAATCCATTTTACTTTTGTGTATGGTGTTAGAACGTGTTCTAGTTTCATTCTTTTACACGTGGTTGACCAGTTTCCCCAGCACCACTTGTTAAAGTGAAAGTCACTCAGTCATGTCTGATTCTTTGCAACCCCATGGACTATACAGTCCATGGAATTCTCCAGGCCAGAATACTGGAGTGGGTAGCCTTTCCCTCTCTGGGGGATCTTCCCAACCCAGGGATCAAACCCAGGTCTACTGCATTGCTGGCAGATTCTTTACCAGCTGGGCAACCAGGGAAGCTCCCACTTGTTAAAAAGACTATGTTTTCTCCATTGTATATTTTTGCTTCCTTTGTCAAAGATAAGTTGCTCATAGGTGCTTTATTTCTGGGCTTTCTATTTTGTTCCATTGATCTATATTTTTGTCTTTGTGCCACTACCATATTGTCTTGATGACTGCGGCATTGGTGTATAGCCTGAAGTCAGGAAGGTTGATTCCTCTAGTTTCATTCTTCTTTCTCAAGATTGCTTTGGATATTCGAGGTTTTTGGTGTTTCCATACAAATTGTGAAATTGTGTTAGTTCTGTGAAAAGTACCATGGGTAGCTAGATAGGGATTGTGTTGAAGCTATAGATTGCTTTGCATAATATACTCATTTTCACTATATTGATTCTTCCAATTCACAAACATGGTATACTTCTCCATCTATTTGTGTCATCTTTGATTTCTTTCATCAGTGTTTTATAGTTTTCTATACACAGATCTTTTGTTTCTTTGGGTAAATTTATTCCTAAGTATTTTATTCTTTTTGTTGCAATGGTGAATGGAATTGTTTCCTTGTTTGTTTTTTTTTTTTTCACTGTTAGTGCATAGGAATGCAAAGGATTTCTGTGTATTAATTTTATATCCTTAAAATTTATTATATTCATTGATTAGCTCTAATAATTTTCTGGTGGTATCTTTAGGATTGTCTATGTAGAGGATCATGTCATCTGCAGAGTTTTACTTCTTCTTTTCCAATCTGGATTCTTTTTTTTTTTTCCCTTCTCTGATTTCTGTGGCTAGGACTTCCAAAATTATGTTGAATAGTAGTGGTGACAATGGGCACCCTTGACTTGTTCCTGATTTTAGAGGATTTTTTTTTTTTTTGCCATTGAGGATAATGTTTGCTGTAGGCTTGTTATATATGACTTTTATTATGTTGAAGTCTGTTCCTTCTATTCCTGCTTTCTGTAGTTTTTTTTTTTTTTAAATCATAAATGGGTATTGAATTTTGTCAACAGCTTTCTCTGCATTTATTGAGATAATCATATGGTTTTTAATCTTTCAATTTGTTAATATGGTGTATCACATCGATTGATTTTCAAACACTGAAGAATCCTTGCATCCCTGGGATAAAGCCCACTTGGTCAGCACAACACTTCTTAGGACAAATTTGGATTAAAAATCTAAAAATTAAATTCTAGGATGATTCTATTACCCCTGTTTTGGTTGGGGAACTCTTCAAACTTAGGTTACTTGATAAAAGCATGATTAAACAGTTTCAAGTTTATCACAGTTTATTTTATTTTTCATTTTATTTCTGCTGTCTGCAATCTGGTGCTTGGTGCCAGAATCCAGAGCCCTTTGAAGCTTCCCCTCCTCCCTCCCCACCCCCCCAGTCAGTGGGAAAAAACCCCATCAGAGTAGTAGTATTTCACCAGAGGCCTGTAAGGCCAGTGGGCCCCACCCCCGCCCCTCATGGGGATGGGGGTGGGGGGAAATGAGGGTGAGGGGCCTCAGAGGGCCTCCCACCTATTTTACATGTCTCAGGTCTCTTCACCATGCCAGACCATAGTCAAGCTCAACAGGGTCTTCTTTCCCCACTGATTCTGCCACACCTGTTCCCTTGCCTGTGGTTTTGCTGGATAGTAGGTAGGGACAATGGAAGTCTCTTTCATCCATTCATGGACATCACTGACTAGATCATGAGGCATTTGGCTACCTTAAGAGATATCAGTTTACTTCAATATTGAAATATTTTTTATTCTAACTCCCAGGTGCGTAAGGGATTACAATAGACATTTTATTTGTATCTAAGATCTAATTTTAGTGATTCGACAACAGATGTTCTATAAACTCTTGAATAAGTCAACCGCTATTTCTGCAAAGTAATGTGTTCTCTAAGGATCTTCCCCTCCCATTTCCCCACACAACCACTTCCCACTTGCCTCTACAGGTGACTATTAGTAATCAGAAGTTCGAGTTTCTACCACTTAACAGTAATGTCATCTTTGGCAACTCTCTTTACCTATCTAAGCCTCACTTCTCTTAAAAAAAGTTGCCTATCTCACAAAAATATTGAGTGGATAAAATGAGTTAATGCATGTGAAGTGCTAATAAATTTTAAGGTGCTATATAAGTAAGGTGTTATTTTGTCTTATAAAAATATAATAAGCAAAAACATGATATTTTAAGCATCATTTTATAGCAGAGTATCATCCATCAACAAAGTTAATGAAGTTTTTATTCACTCAGTTGTATCTGACTCTCTGAGATCCCATGGACTGCAGTCCACCAGACTCCTCTGTCCATGCGATTCTTTAGGCAAGAATACTGGAGTGAATTGCCATTTCCTTCTCAAGGGGATCTTTCCGAGCTAGGGCTCAAACCTGGGTCTCCTGCATTGCAGGCAGATTCTTTACCATCTGAGCCACGAGGGAAGTCCCAAGGAATGTTATCATAGACTTGAAATAATCTTCAATGACTAAACGAAAGCTCTTCTTTAGAACTACCTAGAAATAATGCAGCACAGTGAGTTGCCTGGGTTGTTACTACATTTTAAGACTAATATGAAAAGAGTATTCCACAGTTGTAGATCCTATAGTCTTTCAGTTATGAGATTCTACAATTTCATGTTTATAACACAGGGAAACAGGCTTATTCTAGCTGAACATAGTTCAGTTTACTTATACAGCTGTATCAATGGATAAGCCAGAAACCGTAAAGCTTCAAGGGTTAAAGTAAGAGGAATTCACACCTATTTTTTTATGGCTTAATGTCTTTCAGACTATACTTTTTGATCCTAATATTAAACTCATTTTTTAATGTATTAATAGGATTACTTACATTTCAATTTTCCTGAGACAATCTAGGTTTATATGCCTTTTGTAATATCAAAATTTTATTTCTGAAAAAGTCTTTGAATAGAATTATTTTAATAGGTTTATTAATAGGATAATCTACTTTGTTGGGCCAACTGATGCGGAGAGCTGACTCATTTCAAAAGACCCTGATGGTGGCAAAGATTGAGGGCAGGAGGAGAAGAGGATGACAGAGGATGAGATGGTTGGATGGCATCACTGACTCAACGGACATGGGTTTGGGTGAACTCCGGGAGTTGGTGATGGACAGGGAGGCCTGGCGTGCTGCCGTTCATGGGGTTGCAAAGAGTCAGATATGACTGAGTGACTGAACTGATCTGAAGTACATATTTCAAAAATTATATAATAAATTACTTTTAGTGTCCACTTTCATGTGTCCTGATTTGAATAATAAATATATGATTTCCACATATAAGAACTAGGAGCAGAGGTCAGCAAAGTTAAGATATTTCTGACTACTAGAAGGAGAGAAGTGAAAGCAGAACTTAATATGATTGATAAAACATCAGAGGATCTCCTCTATAGGTAAATAGCTTTGATTTCTATAAGATAATCAAATCAAGTCTGTCTGCTGCTCATCAATGAAGGTGATGCTGAGATTGAAGAGGAAATAAGCACTAGAAAACAAGGACTCGTAATTCTGAACCCATACAATCATTTTGGAGAAGGTTAAGCTAATATTCATTTTGGAACTTGACAAGTCTCTGATGTAACTATCTCTGAGAAAAGATATAGTTACATTCTTTCACATAACCCTATTCAGGCAGACCCTAATGATAAGCTTGTCTTATTAGAACTGTATTTATTATCAATAAAGATAAGTCTTTTGAAACTGTATGACCTGAGATTAAATCATGTTAGTGAATACTATATGGTTGGCAACCTTTACCTAGGGCTTCCCTGGTGGCTAAGATGGTAAAGCATCCCACCCCGGCTCACTCCCTGGGTTGGGAAGATCTCCTGGAGAAGGGAATGGCAACTCACTTCAGTATTCTTGCCTGGAGAATTCCAAGGACAGAGGAGCCTGGCGGACTATGGTCCATGGGGTCGCAAAGAGTCAGACACAACTGAGCGACTAACACTTTCTACCTTTACCTAGAGTGTATAGGGACGTTTAGTTTGAAAGATGTTTAATAAACAAAGTATACCAACAGGACGACTTACATGAAGAGATGATCTTTAGAATTAATTTTGGATATTTTCCTTAACAGTCCATCATTTAGAAGAAAATCAGGGAAGCTGAATTCTCTGTAATGGGTATACAAAATCTAAGCCAAGGTAATGATGATTTAGAAAGTAATTTTCAAGAAGCAGGTCAATAGATTAAAATGGTTTTAACTTCAAAAGTACAAATCTGTTAAAGTTTAAAACAAAATGTCTGTTTCATTATCTAGAGTTATACTTATGAGATTCTTTGAGGAAACAGGATAACCCTTTTGAAATCTAGTAAGATATAGATTTACAAAAAGATGACTATTAACTAACATCCTTTCTAATTTGATCTGATCTTTAAGAATTAGACACAAGATAACTGTGCCTGACCATCATCTTTTAAAGTTTCCTTCTCTAATATTTATAATACATTAAGCAAAAGAAAGAAAAGGATAAAACATTCCATGTTCAAGCAAAAGCTATCTGAGTTCTTATTTTTCATACCTAGAAAATGATCACTCTGTTATAATTATGAACCACTGTGAAAAACATGAAGCTTCAAGAGTACAGATGGGTTCAGAAATGGAAGAAGGAAAGCAGCTGTGAAAACGAAGAATGATACTCTCAAGTATCAATTAGTTATGTGAGTTGGATTCCTTTAGCCAAAACATTGTTCCCCATATTGCTTGAATTTTTTCAAGCTACATTGTCCTGTTGGAAATCCTCCATTGGTTGAATTTGCAGGTAAGGAACCAGGGGAGAATTATGGATACAAAATGTTGCAGATGGAGGGCTGATTCATGCATTATATGCAGGAATGTGTGTGTGTGCGCGCGCGCGGGCGCGCAGATGGAGGGCTGATTCATGCATTATATGCAAGTAGGTGTGTGTGCGTGTGTGTGTGCAGATGGAGGGCTGATTCATGCATTATACGCAGGTAGGGTGTGTGTGTGTGTGTGTGTATAGATGAAGGACTGAGTAATGCATTATACGCAGGTGTGTATGTGTGTGTGTGTAGATGGAGGGCTGATTTATGCATTATATGCAGGTAGGTGTGTGTGTGTAGATGGAGGGCTGATTCATGCATTATACACAGGTAGGTGTGTGTGTGTGTGTGTGTGTAGATGGAGGGCTGATTCATGCATTATAAGCAGGTGTGTGTGTGTGTGTGTGTGTAGATGGAGGGTTGATTCATGCATTATACGCGGGTAGTTGTGTGTGTGTGTGTGCAGATGGACGGCTGATTCATGCATTATATGCAGGTAGGGGTGTGTGTGTATATGGAGGACTGATTCACACATTATACGCAGGTAGGGGTGTGGGTGTGTGTATGTGTGTAGATGAATGGCTGATACATGCATTATACGCAGGTAGGTGTGTGGGTGTGTAGATGGAGGGCTGATTAATGCATTATACGCAGGTAGGTGTGTGTGTGTTTGTGTAGATTGAGGGCTGATTAATGCATATACGCAGGTAGGGGTGTGTGTGTGTAGATGGAGGGCTGATTAATGCATTATACGCAGGTAGGTGTGTGTGTGTTTGTGTAGATTGAGGGCTGATTAATGCATATACGCAGGTAGGGGTGTGTGTGTATAGATGGAGGGCTGATTCATGCATTATACACAGGTAGGGTGTGTGTGTGTGTGTGTGTGTATAGATACAGGGCTGATTCATGCATTATACGCAGGTAGGTGTGTGTGTGTGTGTGTTTGTGTAGATTGAGGGCTGATTAATGCATATACGCAGGTAGGGGTGTGTGTGTGTGTTTGTGTAGATTGAGGGCTGATTAATGCATATACGCAGGTAGGGGTGTGTGTGTGTGTTTGTGTAGATTGAGGGCTGATTAATGCATATACGCAGGTAGGGGTGTGTGTGTGTAGATGGAGGGCTGATTCATGCATTATACGCAGGTAGGTGTGTGTGTGTGTGTGTGTTTGTGTAGATTGAGGGCTGATTAATGCATATACGCAGGTAGGGGTGTGTGTGTGTGTTTGTGTAGATTGAGGGCTGATTAATGCATATACGCAGGTAGGGGTGTGTGTGTATAGATGGAGGGCTGATTCATGCATTATACACAGGTAGGGTGTGTGTGTGTGTGTGTGTGTATAGATGGAGGACTGAGTAATGCATTATACGCAGGTGTGTGTCTGTGTGTGTGTAGATGCAGGGCTGATTCATGCATTATATGCAGGGAGGTGTGTGTGTATAGATGGAGGGCTGATTCATGCATTATACACAGGTAGGTGTCTGTGTGTGTGTGTGTGTAGATGGAGGGCTGATTCATGCATTATACGCAGGTAGGTATGTGTGTGTGTAGATGGAGGGCTGATTCATGCATTATACACAGGTAGGTGTGTGTGTGTGTGTGTGTGTGTGTGTGTAGATGGAGAGCTGATTCACGCATTATAGGAAGGTAGGTGTGTGTGTCTGTGTCAAAAATTCAAAGTACAGTTAACCCTTAAACAACTTGGGTATTAAGGGCACAAATTGACACACATGGGAGGAAAATAAATGCTAAAAACTTTGAGACATTTACTTTGAAGACTTTATACTTTACTTTCCTTAAATAACAAAATAAAACAAAAAAACCTACCATTTCCTGAAAAGTGTTAGTTTCTCCAGGAAAGAAAAACCTCAGATATATATTTCACCCTCTCTAGTTCACAAAGAAATAAAGAAAAAAGTAAGAATCTAGTAAAAAAAATATTTTTGGAAATCCTCTCTTTAAGCCTAAGAGCATACTGGAATGTTATAGGTACACACATCTCAGGAGTGTGAAGTTCCCCCCAGTTTTTTTCTGCTGAGGAGCAACAACCAACAAGCAAAAGGGCTGAAGTGAGGAAAAGATTTAGCAGGGGAGGGAGGGAAGGACTGTAGTCCCTACATATAGAGAGGCAGCTTCTTATACCCCTTCTTTTCCAAGGGGGGGAAAGGGCACCAAGATATTTATGACCTAGATCACTTTCAGAGAAATACTCAATGACCATTACTCATGGGTATATACCTTTGACAGGAATGCAAAGCTCAGGTTACCATACAAGCTTCCCTCAGAAAATTATGCACTAAAATATTAGCAAATAATCAAGTATTAGCTTCTTATAACTAAAAAACACATATCAAATGGGGAAAACTGACAAATCAGTAAATGGTTAATTTTAAAATTATGTTTTAAAATTAAGCCAGAAAAAAAATAAAATAAAATAAACCCGGAAGTCAGTATGGTTATCGGTCACCAGCCTAAATAGAATGTCTTAATGACTTACTGTGTATCTTTACTTTGATAAATTCAGGCTTGTCATTATATTAGTTGATACTATTTTAAGCATTATGCCTAAAAAGAATGATAATATGGGAAATCCTCAATCTGTTATTTCACTAGTTTGAAATCTACACCTTCTATTTTATATTTGCTGATCCTGACAGGTCAGAAAGTAGGTAACAATCAAGATAACCCTGAATCTAGTATATATAATAGAGAACTGAAGAAGTTATGTCACATGGAAAGGAGAAATAATGACAATTAAACAAGTGATCTTGAATGGTATTTGATTTCTGAGAGGAAGCAGGAGAATGCAGAAAGTAATTAGCAAATTTATGCAATATGTAAAAGCAGAGACAGAAACACACATAGCAGGTCCAACGAAAGCAATTACTTTAGCTGTTAACCAGAGAGTAGCACTCAGCCTGCAAGTACAGAAGCTGACAGCAAGTATACTTTTAGGAGTTTATGTACAGGAATGAAAGCACTGGATACAGCTGAAAGAAACAGTACCAACTGTGAATATTACATCCATTCTTTGGGTAGCATTTGGCCCCTTCCCCCTGAAGTCTACAGGGATTTCAGAGTACATTTTAGTCAAAGTATAGGTCCACAGTCGAGCAATTTACTATTTATGACAATAAGGCATGTTGAGGCATGATATCAAAGTCGAACTGGACGTTCTCTGAAAATTTTTTCTAGTCCTTTGATTCTGTATTTTAATATTATTGCAGCACCACTTCTGGGAAAATACACATAATTTTAGCGTGACCCAAATTCATTATTTTATAGTTAAACATAGCATAAATCCAGGAAACACTCCTAACATATGGGAATTATCATCTATAAATGTGTTTGAAAATAATGTAGTGCCATTATTGGCAGAAATTTATAAAACAATGTCATAAACTAAATCATATATCTTTTTCTAAGCTATCATGAAATCAGTTGCTAGGATGTTAAAAGTCTTAATTTTCCAAGATGCTTTATCTTTTGCCATGCTACCATCTTTCTATCTCTGATGTAGTAGAGATTTTGAGAAAATAGGTTGTAAAGTTATTACCATGTGATTCTGGTACAGGGACTGATATACATATTATTTGTTTCACTCTAAAACAGTGAATTGCAGCTGTCTTAAGGCTGATCTTTCACAATGGGTACTGCTACTGCTGCTAAGTCACTTCAGTCGTGCGACCCCATAGACGGCAGCCCACCAGGCTCCCCCATCCCTGGGACTCTCCAGGCAAGAACACTGGAGTGGGTTGCCATTTCCTTCTCCAGCGCATGAAAGTGAAAAGTGAAAGTGAAGTCGCTCACTCATGTCCGACTCTTAGCGACCTCATGGACTCCTACCAGCGACCTACCAGGCTCCTCTGTCCATGGGATTTTCCAGGCAAAAGTACTGGAGTGGAGTGCCATTGCCTTCTCCCAATGGGTACTAAAGGAAGTAAAAACTTCAAATTTATCTATAGAAGATATACTATAGGCTATGCTGCCAGGGAATTAGGATTCGGTGCTTTCACTGTTGTGACCTGGGTTTGACCTATGGTCGGGGAAATAATATCCAGTAAGCTGCATAGCATGACCAAAAAAAAAAAAACCTACAGAAAGGAAAAAAATAAGATGAGCTTTACTTAGTATATGTAGGGACAATTTTCATCCTTCCAATCTGTCTGTTTCGAGAAAAACACATTTGGGCTACCAAGCTAGGCCATGAAGAAGACTGATGATATCCTCCATATATTTAGGTTTCATTAATTTCCACAGTTCTGATTAGCATCTCAAAATGAAGCTAAATTCTAAGAAAATGTATATGTATGAATTATATGCATGTATATATATAGAAAATGTATGTGTATATGCTTATTATGTATATATGTGTGTGCATACATATAACCTACATAGCTCTGAAAAAACACATCTGGGTATGCATAATTATAAAAATTCCTTATCCAATAATGCATCATTAATTTTTATTAACAATCCAGGATTTGTTTAGCATCATGTTTAACATTTTGAAAGTCAAAACATTAACTTTTTTTTTGTTCTCAAGGACAGTACTATTAAAAGAAGACCTCTAACACCAGTAGTTAGTAGTTTTTACTTATACAACAAAAAACTCTGAAATTTCATTGTGGGACTTAAGTCTTTTTACATTTCTAAAACCTGAGAGTAATTAATGTACATGGAATTCTCATATGCTAGTATATATTTCATATGGTCATGCTGTCTTCATGAAACCATTTGACTGGCAAGCATATTAATTATGGTTTCAAAAGAAACTCCCTATTTGACTCACCAGGAGAAACTTTTAAGGTCCTTGTCTTATTATTTCTGCTGCTGAGCATGGAATATATTTGTAGATGGAATAAGAAAGGAAAAGAGATTTATTTGGGTAGTGCCAATATTTATGGCTTTACCTTCTTGTAGAAAATTAGGAGGTCAGTGAAAGAATTACAAATGGATTGAAGGTGGGTTTCGTCATAGTAAAAATAAATTTTAGTGATAAAAACACGATTTATTCTATAACTTTTGAATAACAGCTTTTTCTCCTCACCTATTTTCCAATTATATAATAAGAATTGGCTTTAAAATTATAATTTAACGTTTTTCTTTGCTGTAGGAAATAGATTTGCTTTTTATGGAATTAACTGTCCTTTTAAGAACACATATATAATTGAAAATATTGGTAAAAATATAAGAAAAGGTCAAAAGGTTAAAGCATTAAAAGAGCACCAAAATACAGAAGAATATCAATGTAATAAGATCATGTCAGAGGTAAGCCCTTCTTTTCATCAAAACAATTCTACTAAGTGATCCATATTATATAAAGTTTGGTACCAAATGGCTTATGTTATAGGAAGACTGGAGCATTATCTCAAATGTTAGGAGAAAAAATTTAATATAGTCAAATTAATCACATGAAAAGGCAAGAATACTGATCATGTTGATGGTATTTCTAACATTTGGAAATGCTTTTAAAAAGGAGTATAAATACTACTAATATTCTGAAAACCATGGTAGAAGCAAAATTAAAGAGCAGCAGTAACAAAAAATTAGACAAAAATGACAAAATTGCCAAGTAGCAGAAGTGATTCATTAAGATGAAATATATGATAAAAGGCACTAGAATTAGAAATGACTCTTATCCTAAATATTAAAATACCAAAGAATATGAAATATAACTTCTAAAAGATTGAGAGGAAATGAAATAACACAAAGCAGAGAAAATGAAAGACACCTCACTATTCCCAATGTGGTTATTATTTATGGAATGGATAAAACACATTGTAGAAAATGTCACTACAGTTAGATAAACACATTAAAAAATCAACATGCCACATTTACCTAAATAACTTTGTAGAACAGCTGAAAAAGCAAATTTCATCAAATTTAGACAGCTTATAGTGGAATAAATAAGTATGGTGAGGTATTAACTAACCCTAAGTTTCACAACGGGCAGCTTCTAGCCGGTTCATTGGAGCTGGGTCTCGGCCACACAAGGATCACTGGATAAGAAGTCAGCTGAGCTGGACTAGAGCTGCCCAATTGTCTTAATAATGAATGCTCCACACTGTCTGTCAAGTAAAGAGAAAGAGAATATAGATCAGAGACCCTGAATGAGAAAAAAAAAGGATAAGTTAGAACAGATGAGTGTAGAACATCCATGAACATTTAATAAATACTCACAGAACAAGTGGTACTAATTATACTATAGTGTTTAAGTAGAGATTAGCAGGGATCCAGAACTCAGGAAAGGCCTGCTCCCTGCTCTCTGAGAGCTTACAATCTACTTCACACAATCTTTAGTCTAGCATTATATGAATAGTATAAATGTTTCATATATGAAAATGAGAAAGAGGTCAACAGAGAAACAAATGAATTACATTTCTTCTATTTTGAAAATATTATTAAGTTTTAAAAACATATTTTAAAAAACTGAAGTAGAGGTTGCCAGAAGTCTATTTAGAAGGTTGTCTAAAACTGCCAAAGTACTGTTCAAGTTAGCATTGGTAGAACAGGCACTTAAGATACCTAAGTCATATAACACAGAGTAATTCTGTGTATCTGTGTTATCCTGAGAATCTTTTTGTGTTAATATCAGTTTGGTCCAAAGAAACAACCTAGTTCCTGCTACATTTTTTTTTGGCACTTTCAGCAAAGGTCTTTTCTTAATTTAGGGAACCAAGTTGTCCTATGACATATTTTTACACTGGGGATAGGCTCAAGTTTCCATATTCCAATTTCTTTAGAGCAGTACTACCTGACTGAAATTTCTATGTTGATGGAAACATTCTGTATCTACACTGTCAAATATGGTAGTCACTAACCACGTGGGGCTATTTAGCACTTCAAATGTGGTTTCAGGAAGTGGTGCTCGGAAAACTGGACAGGAACATGAAAAACAGTGAGATTAGAATATTACATCACATCACATACAGAAATAAACTCAAAATGGTTTAAAGATCTAAATGTAAACTATGAAACCCTAAAACTTCTGTTAAGAAAACACAGGTGAAACACTCTTTTATATAAATCACAGCAGTATTTTCTTGGATCAGTCTTCTAAAGCAAAATAAAAGCAAAAATAAACAAATAAGGTCTAACTAAAGACTTCTGCACAGCAAAGGAAACCATAAACAAAACGAAAGCACAAACTACAGGATGGGAAGAATATATGGGAAAAATATATTTGTAAACAATGCAGCAGATAAGAGGTTAATATCCAAAATGTACAAACAGCTCATATAACTCAATATCAAAAACAATCTAATCAAAACGAGTAGAAGACTTGAACAGACATTTTTACAAAGAAGGCACACAGATGGCTAATATGTACACGAAAAGATGTTCAGCATCACTAATTATTAGAGAAACACAAATCAAAATCACAATGAGGTATCAACTAACACTTGTCAGTGAATGGTCATTATCAGGAAGTCTACAAATGTTGGCAACGGTGTGGAGAAAAGGGAACCTTCCTACACTGTTGGTGGGTTGTAAACTTGTGCAGTCACTATTGAAAACAGTATGGAGGTTCCTTAGGAAGCTAAGAATAGAACTACTACATGATCCAGCAATTCTACTCCTGGGTATGTATCTGGGGAAAAAATAAAAGATACTAATTTGAAAAGATAAATGCACCCCAATGTTCATAGCAGCACTATTTACAACAGCCTAAAAACAATCCAAATGCCGTTCAACAGAAAACCAGATTAATAAGATGTGAGATATATACATATCTCACATTACACACACACACACACACAATCGAGTATTATTCAGCCACAAAAAAGAATGAAATATTGTGAGTTGCAGCAACATAGATTGACCTAGAGAATATTATCATGCTTAATGAGATGAGTCAAGACAGAAAAAGACAAACACAATATAATACCTCCTACATGTGGAATCTAAAAAAAATACAAATGAATATACAAAACAGAAACAGACTCAGATATAGAAAACAAACTTGTGGTCACCAAAGGGGTGAGGGAAGGAAGGACAGATCGGGGTATGGAATTAGCAGATATGAACTTCTGTATGTAAAACAGATACGCAACAAGGCTTTATGGTACAGCGCAGTGAATTAAAGCTATAGTCTTATAATAGCCTCTAATGGGAAATCTGCACCAGTACTGACTCAGTATGCAGTACACCTGAAACTAACACAGTGCTATAAACTAACTATACCTCAGTTAACAAAAGAAATATGGCGAGGTGCAACTGAGGAACTGAATTTTAAACTTCACTTAGTTTTAATTTAATTTAAGATTGAAATTAGAATCTTGTGGCTAGTGGTTACCAGGTTGGGAACACCATGATTCTAGGGGTTCAAACCTGTCTGGTTTGCTAAACTATAGACAGGTCAGGTTTTCTCTGGTCTGTTCAATAATGTCCAATACCACTTAAAATCATTCACTGCTATATTATCAGTGTCTAGAATATTGGTTAGCACATGACAGATGCTCAACAAATATTTGGTAAATGAATGAAATATACTGTGGTAATATACAGCTATTCATACCTAAGCTACTACTCAGCTTACTGATAATATGTCCTGGTTCTCTCATAAAAAATAGAGAAGTGAAGTTAAACTGTTCTCTGTATATGGAATTGCTTGATTGAAGGCTCAATATGCCTAGAGAGAACAAGAGTGATGCTAATTCATTACGGCTCAAAGAAAAAAATGTAAGTAGTTATATATGAATAACACATTGATAATTATGTGAATATTGAAGGAAGACTATGCAATGGCAAAGAATTTGGTAAGGATACAGATAAGAGTTGATGAGAATGAAAACAGGGAAAAAACCCACCTCAGATAAAAAAACTAAATTCAGATTTTATGCATGACTAAAGGATGGAAACTGAAGATAGAGAAGCCTTGAATAAATATACAGTAATCTGGTTAGGCAATAATAGGGCTTAGAAAAGCGATGTGGCAGTGGAAAGAGAAATGAGTATATCATTTTTAGCAAGTCAGTGAACTGAAAAAAGGACACGAAACAGTACAAATAGATCATGTAGCTTAAACAGGTCAGAAAAATAACTGGTATTGCTTTGATTTCAGGGGATAAGTAAGATGGGCAAACTAACATAAAAGAGGTGAGGATCCTGAAAATAAAATGTAAGAAATTATATACTCATGATTTTCAGTTTGAGGAGGTAGTGAGCATTCATCCAGGTGGTGGTGTTTTAGAGTTAAAATAGAAAGAGAATCAAAGGACTAGGATGAGTCATTTTTAAAAACAACCAAAATGCAGAATAAAATTGAAAACTCCCTTAGAATACAACTTAGAGGGCAAAGAGAATCATGCCATGATTAGTTGGTAAAAGAGGAATATATATTTTGTTTTTTGAAAGAGACACTGAAATATCAAACACAGTGCAAAGAGAGCCACATATAAGAATGAGTAAAATCTGAGCACAGGCTAGTTGACAGTACTGAATTAAAGAGAATCTAAGAGGATAAGAACTAGGACAAAATCCTTGACGTTTGGCTAATAATCAGCAAATCTTCACAGTATATCTTAGATAAGTGCTTTGGCTAGATCTCAGTAATGAAGGAACACTAATCTCATGAGTGAAAAAGATACCCCTAGACTCCTCCTTCATGCCTTTCTAAAACAGATAAATTTAAAATATTGTTAGTGAAGTGTGGAATACAAAATCTATTGCTTATTATCCTGTGTCCTCAGAGTGGGGAAAGATGTTATAAGAAAAACTCAGGAAACAATTCTGTAAGGTATTAAGGTTTGATAAGTTGCATCTTATGTTATGAAAAGCAAGATGCCCATGTTTTGTGTTTTTGACGCCATGTTTTACATCTTCATGTTTATCCTTTCACTGTTTAATGTAACTATAAGTTGATTTTTACAGTTTTTTGTCTTTTAGTACTAGCTTATTTAATTGGTCGCTCCACAGTGTTTACTATACATTTGCCTTTACTGGTGGACTTTTTCTTTCCTACAGATTCTTACTTCTTGTGGCCCTTTCCACTTAAAAAAGACCCTTTTAACATTCCTTTAAGGTTAGGTTTAGTATTGCTGAATTCTTTTAGATTTTGATTGTCTGGAAAATTATATATCTCTTAACTCAGTTGGTAAAGACTTTGCCTGCAGTGCAGGAGACCTGGGTTTGATTCTTGGGTCGGGAAGATCCCTGGAAAAAGAAATGGCAACCCACTCCAGTATTCTTGCCTGGACCCATGGACAGAGGAGCCTGGCAGACTACAGTCCATAGGGTCGAAAGAGTGGACATGACTTAGCAACTAACCCTTCCCCCGCATCCTGCTCTCCTTCTATTCCAAATGATAATCTTGGTTGGTTGAGTGTCCTAGGTTGCAGGTTTTCCCCTTTCAGTACTTTGAATATATTATGCCACTCCCTTCTGGCCTGCAAAATTTCTGCAGAGAAATCAGCTGATAGCCTTATGGGGGTTCCCTTGAACTGATTGTTTTCTTGCTGCCTTTGGAATCATCTCATTATCTTCCACTTTTGCCATTTTAATTATGATGTATCTTAGTGTGGGTCTGTTTAGGTTCATTTTATTTGGGATCCTCTGTGGTTCCTGTACCTGGACATCTGTTTCCTTCTTTAGATTTGGTAAGTTTCCAGCCATAATTTCATGTAGTATGCTTTCAACTCCTCTCTCATATCTCCCTATAATGTGAATGTTTTCACACTTGATGTTATCCTAGAGGTCCCTTAAACTGTCTGATTTTTAAAATTTGTGTTTCTTTTTGCTGTTCAGATGGAAGGATTTCCATTATTTTACCTTCTACATCACTTAGGCATCACCTAGTCTGCTGTTAACTACCTCTAGTTGTTTTTCATTTGTCATATTCAGTTCTGATTCTTTTTCACATTTTCTAGTTCTTTGTTAGAATTGGCCCTGTGCTAATCAGTTTTTTCCTCTAATTCAGTTAGCATTCTTATTACTAATGCTCAAACTCTAATTCTGAGTTTGTCTTCTTAGTGCCAGACCCCAGGGCTGGGGATATCCAAAATGTGGGCTGAACCTCATTCTCCAGGGAGTAAGTCTGTATAATTCCTCTGAGCCTGTGTAATCCCTCTCCTCTTCCATCTTCCCCTTCCAGGTGTGCAGGTCCTGACCTGATCATCTTCTCTTCCTACCTGATTTCATCTGGATCTTGGATTTTTCTCACAATCTTGGTTGTATTAACAGCCGTCTTTCTGCCAGATGACTTAACAGTTTGTTTTCAGTGAGAACTGCTCCACATGTAGATGTATCTTCGAGGTGTTTGTGGTGGGAGGTGAGCTCCACATTTTCCTACTCCACCATTTTGATCTCTCTTTGGGTTCTTTTTTTTTTTTTTTAATTTTTTTTATTAGTTGGAGGCTAATTACTTCACATTATTTCAGTGGGTTTTGTCATACATTGACATGAATCAGCCATAGAATTACACGTATTCCCCATCCCGATCCCCCCTCCCCCCTCTTTGGGTTCTTTTAATCTAGGAACTCAGGTCATTAACTTCCTAGGGAATTTTCTTGTATTAATTTTTTTGCTAATTTTCTCCAAACCATTTTCTCTTTTTCTAGAATATTTGACTTCCTGAATTATCTTCTGATTTTATTCTTTTCTCTACTGTTACTCATCTGTCTTTAAAAAAATTTAAAACTTTTCTATAAAACTGAAATTATCAATATTTCAAAATACAAATCTAAAAAATTTAAAAGACTAAGAGGTTTAGAAAAAACAGAAGTATTTTCTGGGATGACTATGCATGGACCACGTCTCATAAATTTTCTCTTATCTCTGAGAGGATATGATAGCTTCTTTGATTTTTTTTTTCCTCTCTGAATTATATGTTTCTTTTGAATTCCTTTTTTTTTCTGTTTGTTTTGGTCTCTCATTCTGAAGGCTTTCTTGTTCATTTATTTATTTACTTGTGGCTGTGCTGGGTCTTTGCTGTGTGTGGGCTTTCATTGCTGTGGCTCACCGGCTTAGGTTCTGCATGTGGGATCTTCCCTGACCAGGTGCTGAACTAGTGTCCCCTGCATTAGCAGGCAGATTCTTATCCACTGTGTTACCAGGGAAGTCCTGAATGCTTTCTTCTAATGTGACTGCACATTCATATTTAATAAAGCAGACTAAAATTCGAATGAGAAGTTCTTTGTGAATGATGGGTTTGTCATTGAGCTTCACAGTATTTCAGAGGGCCAGTTAACTTTTTCTCAGTGGTACCAAGCATGTAGCAACAACAACTTTAATTCTTTCCATTGTATTAACAGCTTCATACAGTGTTTAGTTTTACACTGGCTAGCAACTACTTCATTATTTCTGTTTTTTAGTTTGTAATTATTTGGAACATGGGATATATTTTAAAAAATTTATTTAATTTCCTCTTCTGTAGTATCCTGTATACATAATACACATATATACTAATGATCCTTATCTTTGATGCAGCGTCATATTAAAGAAGTTTCTCAGTGTGTACTTTACTGTTTCAGTTCAGTTCAGTCGCTCAATTGTGTCTGACTCTTTGCGACCCCGTGAACCGCAGCAAGTCCAGGCTTCCCTGTCCATCACCAACTCCTGGTGTCCACCCAAACCCAAATCCATTGAGTCGGTGATGCCATCCAACCATTTCATCCTCTGTCGTCCCCTTCTCCTCCTGCCCCCAATCCCTCCCAGTATCAGGGTCTTTTCCAATGAGTCAGCTCTTTGCATGAGGTGACCAAAGTACTGGAGTTTCAGTTTCAGCATCAGTCCTTCCAATGAACACCCAGGATTGATCTCCTTTAGGATGGACTGGTTGGATCTCCTTGCAGTCCAAGGGACTCTCAAGAGTCTTCTCTAACATCATAGTTCAAAAGCATCAATTCTTCGGTGCTCAGCTTTCTTCACAGTCCAACTCTCACATCCATACATGACTACTGGAAAAAACCATAGCCTTGACTAGACAGACCTTTGTTGACAAAGTAATGTCTCTGCTTTTTAATATGCTGTCTAGGTTGGTCATAACTTTCCTTCGAGGCAGTGAGCGTCTTTTAATTTCATGGCTGCAGTCACCATCTGTAGTGAATTTGGAGCCCCCCAAAATTAAGTCAGCCACTGTTTCCACTGTTTCCCCATCTATCTGCCATGAAGTGATTGGACTGGATGCCATGATCTTAGTTTTCTGAATGTTGAGTTTTAAGCCAACTTTTTCACTCTCCTCTTTCACTTTTATCAAGAGGCTCTTTAGTTTTTCTTCACTTTCTGCCATGAGGGTGGTGTCATCTGCATATCTGAGGTTATTGATATTTCTCCAGGCAATCTTGATTCCAGCTTGTGCTTCCTCCAGCCCAGCGTTTCTCATGATGTACTCTGCATATAAGTTAAATAAGCAGGGTGACAATGTACAGCCTTGACGTACTCCTTTTCCTATTTGGAACCAGTCTGTTCTTCCATGTCCAGTTCTAACTGTTGCTTCCTGACCTGCGGTCTCTCCATGATGATTCTAAAAATTGGTTTCATGAGTTTTTGATTCCCTTTATTGTTCTCTGTCTCCTTTGAGGCTATCTATAGTTAGACCTATGCACAGTAAACAAAAATTTTTACCCTCCTGTATGTTTGGAGCTGCAAAGCACAGGTTTTTTTATGTTCCTGCTCTCAGAATCCAATACCCCTTTACAACTGTCCTCCTCTACCCTTAGGACCAGCTGAACATGAGGGAATTTCAATCTCTAATTGCTTTATAAGAAGTGTTAATGATACTGAAATAAGGAAATTGTTAGGAAGAAGATAGCAGTGGAATTTTTCTATAAAGTAGAGATAGTTGTTAATGTTTAGGTGAGTGCACATTATGGGCCTCTGAGCTAGAAACAGGTGGTGGTGGTAGGTAAAATCTCTTTCCAATTTACTTTTCAATCATTTGGTCTTTTCAACGGGTAAGGTGGAACAGGTGTTTTTCATTCAAGCCCAATCAGTGCTTTAATTAGAAGAACCTCCTCATAGCCTGGCAACTGGTTAAATATCATCCTTAATATGAAATGTTTTCATGAACAGCTAGTATACTTCAGAGTTAAATAAAAAGAACATTTAAAGGTGAACTTCAAATTATAATTAACTCACTTTCCAGTATCTCAATTAAGCCTCATAAAAATAAACTTATTAGACACCTAAATTAATGCAAAAATGGAAAGACGTCATAAGGAAATAGAGACACTTTATAATTCTCTACTTATACCCTTATTACCAAGGGATTTGATATTCATATTAAAAGTTTTGAGTGCCCAAATAGACAATGATTTTCCTTTTGTTTCTTTGAAATTTTATTTTATTTTTGATTGGAGGATAATTACTTTGTAATACTGTGATGGTTTTTGCCATACATCAACATAAATCAGTCATAGGTATACATATGTTCCCCTCCCTCTTGAAACTACCTCCCACCTTACTCCCCATCCCACCCCTCTAAGTTGTCAAAGAGCACTGGTTTTGGGCTCCCTGCATCATACAGCAAATTCCCACTGGCTATCTATTTTACATATGGTAATGTTTATGTTTCAGTGCTACTCTCTCAAAACATCCCACCCTCTCCTTCCCCCACTGTGTGCACAAGTCTGTTCTTTTATGTCTGTGTCTTCTTTGCTGCCCTGCAAATAGGTTCATCAGTACCATCTTTCTAAATTCCATATATATGCATTAATATATGATATCTGTCTTTCTCTTTCTGACTTACTTCACTCTGTGTAATAGGCTGTAGGTTCATCCACCTCATAGAAATGATTCAAATGTGTTCTTTTTATAGCTGAGTAATATACCATTGTGTATATGTACCACAACTTCTTTATCTATTCATTTGCTGATGGACATCTAGATTGCTTCCATGTCCTAGCTATTGTAAACAGTGCTGCAATGAACATTGGGGTACATTCTTTTTTGATTATATTTCCTCAGGGTATGTGCCCATTAGCAGGACTACAGGGTCATATGGTAATTTTATTCCTAGTTTTTAAAGGAATCTCTATATCGTTCTCCATAGTGGCTGTATCAATTTGCATTCTCACCAACAGTACAAGAGGGTTCCCTTTTCTCCACACCCTTTCTAGTATTTACTGTCTGTAGAGTTTTTGATGATGGCCATTCTGCCTTTTTTTCTTTTATTCTTTTCTCCATTCTGCCTTTTGTTCTTTACTATAGTCTGGTTCAAAGGGATAATTTTGATATATGATTTTGCTTTACTGATTTTAAAAATTAATTCTGCATAAAAGATGTGACTCTGTTGAATCAGGGAATGATACCCTAATTAATGGGATTCCATGGTTGCTCAGACAGTAAAGAATCTGCCTACAATGCAGGAGACCCAGGTTCAATCCCTAGGTCAGGAAGATCCCCTGGAGAAGGGAATGGCTACACACTCCAGTACTCTTGCCTGGAGAAGTCCAAGGATAGAGGAGCCTGGTGACTATAGTCCTTGGGGTTGCAAAAGAGCTGGACACGACTTGGCAACCAAATAACAACAACCCTAATTAATACCATATTAACCAACTAATTTCTATATTGGTCTGCTTTACAATATTTTATTTGATTTGATAGAGTAGAGTAACCTGTGGCTTACAGTCAATGAGCAGTTTGATAGTCATTTATAATGGTTAGACTTGTGCTCTGAATAAGGTCTCTATCTTATTAATTAGATTTGCTGTTTTAAGACAGCTTTGACATATGAAATTCTTCTTTTGTATGTATACAATTAACAATTAAAATTATAATAATTAAGAGTTTTAAAAATGACTTACCCTTTTAAAAACAATAAATTCTTTCAAAGAGTATTTCTGCTTTTCTATATTTTAAGTCAACAAGATTTTTGGTACACCAGGAAAAATTTGCATAGGAAGAATAAAGGTTAATGTTGCAGATGTCAGTATTTTAATATTAGTCTACTTTAATAAATTTTAAGATAAGATTGTCTCCTATTGATTTAACATTTGTGGATTAATATTTCTATATTATAATACACGTATATTATAAACAAAAATAGATAATCTTCCACACAGTAAAACTTGTACAGTGAAGTATTTCTACAAAGTTGTATAGTTTTAGAAAACTACAGAATTGGACTTTCTGTTCCTGAATGGGGCACCATTTTCTATTGAGTGCCATCAAATCACCTAAAGAAGAATACTGAGTATAAGATACACAGAACATTCAACCATGAAAGATAAAACAGGATGTACAAAACTATACAAAACCCCTGTGTTTCAGTTTTGATTCTGAAGTTTGTTTAATTGAATTTTCTCTTTTTTTCCCTTTATCTCTAAAAAAAGAGAAATTGTGGTTTTTTTCTGCTCCTCAACTCAGGCTTCCTATGATCCTGCAGCTCTCAATTAAAAACAAAACTTGCCAGGGACCCTCCTGGTGGTCTAGTGGTTAAGAGTCTGTGCTTCCAATGAGGGGGGTGAGTTTGATCCCTGATCAGGGAACTAAGATGCTATGTGTGGCACAGCCAAAGAATAAAAGTAAATAAGTAAATAAAAATAAAACATGCCAAATCCCATAAATTCTGAGATGAACATCTTTTCATGTTTGAAAAACCCTGCATCAGGATACATGGTTTTCTTTTTTCATAGTGATATATAAAATGATAATCCATGATAGCTCAGATTTGAGGACATCTAATTACAGTTGTGTGAGATGTGGGCTTTGGAGTAAGCTAGTTAACTACAACAGTTCATAGGTCTTCAACTCTTACCAAGTCCTGAAATCTTAATTTTGCAGTACCAAAATCTTCCCTAGGCTGTATCCCATGTGATAACCAGAATTACTATAAGCCTTACCAAGATGGATTAAGTAAAAATAGAAACAAGTCAGTGATTGTGTTCCCCTCTAGCCTGTGATATAGTCGGGCAAAGATCTAAGGCAGGATAGAAAGGGTAAAGTTCCTCTTAGCAGCATTTCTCTAGTCATGCAACATGCAAGTTTCTGATTCCAGTTTTATGCTTATATGCACAAAGAAAGGTAGTTATTTATACCTCTGTTATGATTTATATTCAACATGTATATAATTTTATATAATAAAGAGTAAGATAACATTTTCTCTGCACAATTTCTGCATTTCCTAGTCACACATTTAAGAAAATATAGAAAAGGATACACTCTTAAACTAGAAGAATAAAACTTTAAATCAAGAATATTTAACATTTATATTGTTTAGAAATTTTTCCTCTCTGACTACCACTCTATCCTCTATTGGAATTATTCCAACAAGTACAACTTCAATCATTTGTATGTATATATACACACACACACACACACACACACATATAAAATGTGTGCGTATGTAATATATAATCTGCAACTGATTATCTAATATGGCATAGCTATTTTAATTTTAAGAGAGGTATATCTGGAACTTAAAGTACCAACATTTTAAGTTTGCTTTAGATGATTTTGATCCTATGATGAACTTCCTATAAATAACATTTACTAACACTTTAGGCTTTGGCACTAGGTCAAAATTATGGTTTTAACTCATGTTTGTAGTTCAGTAGCAACATCAATGAAGAAATGCAGTAAAGGTGAGAAGGGATATCAAAGACTGTGGAGGCTCCTTAAAGTAGACTGAGTTCCAACATATGAGATGGGTCAGAAGCAAAAATATGAGTGGGAAATAGCTAACTTCCATCATTTTATTGTAAAGAATATACTGCAAGCAAGAGTCATACTTCCATCATAACAGTTAATCAGTTTGGGTTCTTTACTAGATATAGTCACTTTTCCCAAAAGTGAAGATGCAAGAGTTTCACTAAGAGCCTAGGTCACATGGGAAGAAGCAGGATAAGGCAGTTGAAATATACTAAATATATAAAGGGATCTAACTACATTACCACTCTTGGCCTGGATCTAATTTAGGATGCATGAGCACAATTCCCAAACTGGAAGAGTAGATCATTGTAACTATTTTCATTTCCCCGTAAACGTTACACGTCACTAACATAATAAAACTCTGGATATATGGACTATCTAGGCAAATTACAGACAGTAGATTAGAAGTTAACAGGGACTGGAGAGAGAGAAGAAGAGAAAGTTATTGCTTAATGGGTACAGAGTTTCTATTTGGGGTGATGACAAAGTTTGGAACTAGATATTGGTGACTATAGTTGCATAGCAATGTGGATATAATTAATACCACTTAGTTGTATATTTAAAAATGGAAGATCTTAAGTCATATATGTTTTATTCTCCAGTAAATGAAAACTTTTGACCATGTGTGGTTTATAACTTCTTCAAAACTAACAGAAGTGAAGTGAAAGTTGCTCAGTCCTGTCCAACTCTTTTTGACCCCATGGACTGTAGCCTGCCAGGCTCTTTTGTTCATGGAATTCTCCAGGCAAGAATACTAGAGTGGGTACCTATTTCCTTCTCTAGGGGATCGTCCCAACCCAGGGATTAAACTCAGACCTCCTGTATTGCAGCCGAATTCTTTTTTTTTTTTTCCAATTTATTTTTATTAGTTGGAGGCTAATTACTTTATAATATTGTAATGGCTTTTGCCATACACTGACATGAATCAGCCATGGATTTACATGTATTCCCCATCCCAATCCCGCCTCCTGCCTTCCTCCCCACCCCACCCCTCTGGGTCTTCCCAGTGGACCAGCTCCAAGCACTTGTCTCATGCATCTAACCTGGGCTGATCTGTCAACCCCTATCAAGGGTGATCTGTTTCACCCTTGATAACATATATGTTTCAATGCTGTTCTCTCTAAACATCCCACCCTCGCCTTCTCCCACAGAGTCCAAAAGTCTTTTCTGTACATCTGTGTCTCTTTTTCTGTTTTGCATATAGGGTTATTGTTACCATTTTTCTAAATTCCATATATATGCGTTAGTATACTGTATTGGTCTTTTTCTTTCTGGCTTACTTCACTCTGTATAATGGGCTCCAGTTTCATCCATCTCATTAGAACTGATTCAAATGAATTCTTTTTAACGGCTGAGTAATATTCCATGGTGTATATGTACCACAGCTTTCTTATCCATTCATCTGCTGATGGGCATCTAGGTTGTTTCCATGTCCTGGCTATTATAAACAGTGCTGCGATGAACATTGGGGTGCATGTGTCTCCTTCAGATCTGGTTTCCTTGGTGTGTGTGCCCAGAAGTGGGATTGCTGGGTCATATGGCAGTTCTGTTTCCAGTTTTTTTAAGAAATCTCCACACTGTTCTCCATAGCGGCTGTACTAGTTTGCATTCCCACCAACAGTGTAAGAGGGTTCCCTTTTCTCCACACCCTCTCCAGCATTTATTGCTTGTAGACTTTTGGATAGCAGCCATCCTGACTGGCGTGTAGTGGTATCTCATTGTGGTTTTGATTTGTATTTCTCTGATAATGAGTGATGTTGAGCATCTTTTCATGTGTTTGTTAGCCATCTGTATGTCTTCTTTGGAGAAATGTCTGTTTAGTTCTTTGGCCCATTTTTTGATTGGGTCATTTATTTTTCTGGAATTGAGTTGCAGGAGTTGCTTGTATATTTTTGAGATTAATCCTTTGTCTGTTGCTTCGTTTGCTATTATTTTCTCCCATTCTGAAGGCTGTCTTTTCACCTTGCTTATAGTTTCCTTTGTTGTGCAAAAGCTTTTAAGTTTAATTAGGTCCTATTTGTTTATTTTTGCTTTTATTTCCAATATTCTGGGAGGTGAGTCATAAAGGATCCTGCTGTGATTCATGTCAGAGAGTGTTTTGTGTATGTTCTCCTCTAGGAGTTTTATAGTTTCTGGTCTTACATTTAGATCTTTAATCCATTTTGAGTTTATTTTTGTGTATGGTGTTAGAAAGTGTTCTAGTTTCATTCTTTTACAAGTGGTTGACCAGTTTTCCCAGCACCACTTCTTTACCATCTGAGCCATCAGGGAAGCCCTTTTCATCACCCTAAATAGAAACTCTGTACTGATTAAGCATTAACTTTCTATTCTTCTCTCTCCCCCAAAGTAACAGAAATTATAGCCAGTTTAGAACTGTATTTCCTTCATATGAAATAATTCATTAATTCTGTACTTCAGATCACAAATGAGATATAAATATCCAAAGTTGTTTCTTTTCAGAAGAGAATTTGGAAAATGTGATATAAGACTTAAAAACAACAACAACAAAAAATCAAATACAAAAACCCTCGAATAGCCAAAGTAATCTTGAGAAAGAAGAATGGAACTGGAGGAATCAATCTGCCTGACTTCAGACTCTACTACAAAGCCACAGTCATCAAGACAGTATGGTACTGGCACAAAGACAGAAATATAGATCAATGGAACAGAATAGAAAGCCCAGAGATAAATCCACGAACCTATGGACACCTTATCTTTGACAAAGGAGGCAAGGATATACAATGGAAAAAAGACAATCTCTTTAACAAGTGGTGCTGGGAAAACTGGTCAACCACTTGTAAAAGAATGAAACTAGAACACTTTCTAACACCATACACAAAAATAAGCTCAAAATGGATTAAAGATCTAAATGTAAGACCAGAAACTATAAAACTCCTAGAGGAGAACATAGGCAAAACACTCTCCGACATAAATCACAGCAAGATCTTCTATGACCCACCTCCCAGAATATTGGAAATAAAAGCAAAAATAAACAAATGGGACCTAATGAAAATTAAAAGCTTTTGCACAACAAAGGAAACTATAAGTAAGGTGAAAAGACAGCCCTCAGATTGGGAGAAAATAATAGCAAATGAGGAAACAGACAAAGGATTAATCTCAAAAATATACAAGCAACTCCTGCAACTCAATTCCAGAAAAATAAATGACCCAATCAAAAAATGGGCCAAAGAACTAAACAGACATTTCTCCAAAGAAGACATACAGATGGCTAACAAACACATGAAAAGATGCTCAACATCACTCATTATCAGAGAAATGCAAATCAAAACCACAATGAGGTACCATTACACGCCAGTCAGGATGGCTGCTATCCAAAAGTCTACAAGCAATAAATGCTGGAGAGGGTGTGGAGAAAAGGGAACCCTCTTACACTGTTGGTGGGAATGCAAACTAATACAGCCACTATGGAAAACAGTGTGGAGATTTCTTAAAAAACTGGAAACAGAACTACCATATGACCCAGCAATACCACTTCTAGGCATACACACTGAGGAATCCAGATTTGAAAGAGACACGTGCACCCCAATGTTCATCGCAGCACTGTTTATAATTGCCAGGACATGGAAGCAACCTAGATGCCCATCAGCAGATGAATGGATAAGGAAGCTGTGGTACATATACACCATGGAATATTACTCAGCCGTTAAAAAGAATTCATTTGAATCAGTTCTAATGAGATGGATGAAACTGGAGCCCATTATACAGAGTGAAGTAAGCCAGAAAGATAAGGAACATTACAGTATACTAACACATATATACGGAATTTAGAAAGATGGTAACGATGGCCCTATATGCAGGGCAGAAGAAGAGATGCAGAAGTACAGAACAGACTTTTGAACTCTGTGGGTGAAGGTGAGGATGGGATGTTTCGAAAGAACAGCATGTATATTATCTGTGGTGAAACAGACCACCAGCCCAGGTGGGATGCAAGAGTCAAGTGCTCGGGCCTGGTGGGCTGGGAAGACCCAGAGGAATCGGGTGGAGAGGGAGGTGGGATGGGGGACCGGGATGGGGAATACGTGTAACTCTATGGCTGATTCTTATCAATGTATGACAAAACCCACTGGAAAAAAAAAAACAACAACAAAAAATCAAAACAAGCTTCTTACTTTGATTGGTTCAGGTTGCATCACTGGTGCAGGCATAGCAATGGCACTTGAAGCATAAACCTGGTGATATGTTGCTTGAACTCCATGATCAGAATAAGGCTAAAATTAAAAAAAAGAAAAAAACATTGCTTTTCATTAATTAAAAATATTTATTCAGTATTAAAATTTTCTAGGCATTTTGCTACACAATGGAAAAACACAGATGAGAAACACATTCTCTATCTTTAATCATAGACTGATCTGGGACAGACTAGTCAAAATGTATGACATTTTGCATAGAGATGTATGGGGGAAAAGAAAGTCCTATGACACATGAATAGGGATGCATGGGGAAAAGAAAACAATGTAGCTTTAGAAAGCTGGGGAGGTGGTCAGGGGACGTTTTCTAGTGGAGTTTATGCTAGCATTTGGAAAACTAGGGAATGAGGTAGGAGTAGTGTATGCAAAGGCAGAGGCAACTATATCTGTGTATGCTGTTTGGTATTGCTGGAAGGAAGGACACACACTGACTGACAGCTGAAAGGTGAGGCGGGAGAGGAGCAGACAGGAAAGAGATCATGTAAAAGCAGGTTAATGGCTTGTCCAACAGATGGTGGCACCATTCACTGATATATGGAATAAAAGAAAAGCAAGTTTGACGTCTGTGTAATTGTGTGGAGGTTAGAGAGAAGTTAGGTTTGTAACACATAAAATTTGAGGTATTCGTAGGAGTTCTGTTACAGGTATATAGTCAATCAAAAGCTGGATGGCTCTAAAGAAGCACTAACAAAAATGTGAACTAAATGTTAATTATAATTCAGATAGAAGGTACAAACTTCCAGTTATAGCTAAGTAAGTACTAGGGGTGTAATGTACATCATGATAAATATAATTAACACTGCTGGATGTTATATAGGAAAGTTGTTAAGAGAGTAAATTCTAAGACTTCTCATCACATACAAATGTTTTCCTATTTCTTTAATTTTGTATGTGATGATGGGTGTTCACCAAGCTTGTTGTGATAATCATTTAGTGATATGTATGAATCAATCATTATGCTGTACATCTTAAGCTTACACACTGCTGTATGTCAATTATACCTCAATAAAACTGAAAAATTTCCAGTAGCCATGTTAGAAAAGTAAAAAGAAACAAGTAAAATTAATTTCCAGTAATAGATTTTATTTAAACATATTAAGAATATATCAGAGTGTACTCAACATAAAGTCAGTGATAAATTTTTTTTCAGTGATAAATTTTACATTCATTTTTCACATTATGTCATTGAAACTTGGTGTGTATTTTGCACTCACAAGACACCTCAATTCTGACTAGCCACATTTCAATAGCTACAGGTGGTAATGGCTACTGTTGTACTGAACAGTGCAGGTCTAAAATTCAGAAGTGAGGCTGGGGCTAGAGACAGGAGTATGGATGATAACATCAGAGTGAGTATGCAGGGTGAAAGACTGAAAAATCAAAAAAGAAATCATGGGGAGAAAAAGATCAGCTTACATAGGAAGATAAGAGGAGGTAAAAGGATTGCCAGAAGAGAGCAGTATCATGGAAGCCAAAGGTAGGAAGAATTTCAAGGAGTATATCCAATGTCTCTGAGAGGTCAAGTAAGACTGAAAAGAAAAGGAAAATATTTGGCAATTAGGGAGTCACTAAGGACTTTTATCAAAGGTAGCTTCAGCAGAAGGTAATGAAGCAGACTTTAGCAGGTAAGGGGAGAACAGGTAGTAAGGCAGTGGAAATATTAAATGTAGACTACTTTTTTAAAGGGATCCCCAGGTGGCTCAGTGGTAAAGAGTCTGCCTGTCAACACAGACGACACAGAAGAGCTGGGTTCCATCCATGGGTCAGGATGATCCCTTGGAGGAGGAAATGGCAACCCACTCCAGTATTCTTGCCTAGAAAATCCCATGGACAGAGGAGGCTGGCAGGCTACAGTCCACAGGGTTGCAAAGAGTTGGACACAACTGAACATGCACTTTTTTCAAGCTTGGCTTTGAAAGGTAGAAGAGAATAAGGGCATTGGTGGGGGTGCGTCACAGGATAGTAACTGTCTCCTACCAGGTGTTGGGCACTATAGCAAGAACCTTGTATACAACAACTCTCATCTTTGCATCAATCCTGCAAAATAGATTTTCCTAATGTCTTTATTATATTAATGTAGATATTATGAAACCAACACTGTGAAGAGTTAAGTAATTACTCAAAGTAACATACTAGTAAATACAAGGTAAAGCTCTGAACCAATGGAGAGAAAATGTCTTAAAATACATAAGGAAAGAAGGAATGAGGTGGAATGAGGTCCCTGAGGAGTAGGGAAGTTACAGTTTCAAGAGCAAAGAGTAGAAATAACTTTGAACAAGATAGGTTACTAAAAAAATGTAAGAAGCTAAGTATGAGTTATAAGTCAGGTCAGTTTGTATGTTGGGGGTTGGAAGCTGAGTTGGTTTCCACTAAGTGGTTTCTACTTATTCTGTGAAGTAGAAGGCACTATATTCTAAGAGTGAAGGGGGAAATAGTCATTGAAATAAGTGAGAAATAATTTTAATTTATTTTTATATTTTAGGAGAGCTAACTATCAAACTCATAAGAACAAGCCCTGTGTTTTTTAACTTTAGAGGAAAAAACACTTAAAATATAAACCAATCCATTCAACTAATTTATATATTAGACATATATCTTTTGCCAGAAACAATATTAAATTAAAAATATGCTTAAATCATTGTGTATTGAAATATCATAAAAATTAATGGCATGGCACAAGTTGTAAGTTAACATGTAATATTTCCAGAAAAATATTAGATTCCACTAAACAGTGAAATGTAACTTGGTAAGTTATCTGATGTCGACATCAAGACTATGGTTCAGTACCGATAATGGCTAAAAACATAACATAAAAGCATTCTTAACTCACTGTCACCCTCCTTGAAAATCAGAAAACAATGAAAAGAACAAAAGATAGATTTTAAAAATGCCATCATCAAGTAAACACGGACGTGCTCATGAATCCCAAATGACAAGGTAGTTTAGTTCAGTTCAGCTCAGTCGCTCAATTGTGTCTCTTTGTGACCCCATGAACCGCAGCAAGCCCAGGCCTCCCAATCTATCACCAACTGCCAGAGTCTACCCAAACCACGTCCATTGAGTTGGTGATGCCATCAAACCATCTCATCCTCTGTCGTCCCCTTCTCCTCCTGCCCTCAATCTTTCCCAGCATCAGGGTCTTTTCAAATGAGTCAGCTCTTCGCATCAGGTGGCCAAAGGATTGAAGTTTCAGCTTTAACATCAGTCCTTCCAATGAACACCCAGGACTGATCTCCTTTAGGATGGACTGATTGGATCCCCTTGCAGTCCAAGGGACTCTCAAGAGTCTTCTCCAACACCACAGCTCAAAAGCATCAATTCTTCAGCGCTCAGTTTTCTTTATAGTCCAACTCTCACATCCATATATGACCACTGGAAAAACCATAGCCTTGACTAGACAGATCTTTGTTGACAAAGTAATGTCTCTGCTTTTTAATATGCTGTCTAGGTTGGTCATAACTTTCCTTCGAAGCAGTAAGCATCTTTTAACTTCATAGCTGCAGTCACCATCTGCAGTGAATTTGGAGCCCCCCAAAATTAAGTCAGCCACTGTTTCCACTGTTTCCCCATCTATCTGCCATGAAGTGATGGGATCGGATGCCATGATCTTAGTTTTCTGAATGTTGAGTTTTAAGCCAACTTTTTCACTCTCCTCTTTCACTTTCATCAAGAGGCTCTTTAATTCTCCTTCACTTTCTGCCATGAGGGTGGTGTCATCTGCATATCTAAAGCTATTGATATTTCTCCAGGCAATTTTGATTCCAGCTTGTGCTTCTTCCAGCCCAGCATTTCTCATGATGTACTCTGCATATAAGTTAAATAAGCAGGGTGACAATATACAGCCTTGACGTACTCCTTTTCCTATTTGGAACCTGTCTGTTGTTACATGTCCAGTTTTAGCTTGCTTCCTGACCTGCATACAGGTTTCTCAAGAGGCAGGTCAGGTGGTCTGGTAGTCCCATCTCCTTCAGAATTTTCCACACTTTATTGTGATCCACACAGTCAAAGGCTTTGGCATAGTTAATAAAGCAGAAATAGATGTTTTTCTGGAACTCTCTTGCTTTTTTGATGATCCAGCGGATGTTGGCAATTTGATCTCTGGTTCTTCTGCCTTTTCTAAATCCAGCTTGAACATCTGGAAGTTCACAGTTCAGGTATTGCTGAAGCCTGGCTTGGAGAATTTTGAGCATTACTTTACTAGCGTGTGAGATGAGTGCAACTGTGTGTTAGTTTGAGCATTCTTTGGCATTGCCTTTCTTTGGGATTGGAAAGAAAATGGACCTTTTCCAGCCCTATGGCCACTGCTGAGTTTTCCAAATTTGCTGGCATATTGAGTGCAGCACTTTCACAGCATCATCTTTCAGGATTTGAAATAGCTCAACTGGAATTCCACCACCTCCACTAGCTTTGTTCGTAGTGCAGAAAGCCTGCCAAATGCTCTGCAATTTGCATCAATATAAGGGAGGATTCGGAAGCCTGAGGAAGGTTATAGATTTCCCTGAAAGGCCTATTTAAAGACTCTTTAGAGTCTCAAGTGTAGGGGTGTGTCAGACCAAGGCAGAAGCAGGAAAGATCTCCCACAGAGAGGGAGAAATCATATTTTCACTATTTTGTGGTCTACTGCCTGGTATTATAGCTGAGGAACACTGCTGGAGATGAAGAAGGGTGAGAGTGGAAAGTGAAGTAACACTTACTACACCTTCATACAGAAAATCTCTGAAAAAAGAGACTTTGCCAGGAGCCAAATGAACTCCAGAATGCTTAAAAACTCAGGGAAGAACATCTCAAGCAGGCAACGTAACAGACTTGGTGGTAGGATGTCTGAGTCAACAGAATGCTTCTCCCACCTTGTATTTCAGCAAAAAGCTGGTCTCATTTAAAGATAAGATGGGAAGGAAAAGTAAGCAACCTTAGGACTCTTCTCATCATCTCCAACTCTACCAAGGGAAAAGCAAAAAAGGGAAAAAAGAAAAAGATGAGAAATAATCCCAGAAAATAGTAAAAAAGTTCAGATAAATAAAATTCTTTTAATCTTAAAGAAATTACAATAACATGATCGCTAAAAAAGAGCTTCAAAAAGAGATTTTAAGCCAACAGACAGCATTTACAGGCAATGATGTAAGCAAAGTGGCAGTTTGGGATAAAAAGAAGATAAAAATAAAATGAAAGCTTCATTAGTCATAAGAAAAAGTAGACTAAAAACAATGAAAAATATTCATGACTGTCTCAAAAAAGCATATAAAACATTAAAAATTACTATGATAAAAGAAATTATCTCAGAGATGATGGATATGAAAGATAAAAAGAGATCTCAACCTATTCATAAATGGTATTCCTGAAGAAGAAGTAAAAGAACTGGAATACAAAAATTTTTTTTCAAAGTTCTAACAGGAAAAAAGAAGCCCTGGAATAAAAACTAGTCTGAGAGTCAAAGGAGCAAACTGTGTCCCAGGAAAAATATTTTAAAGACTGACAAATTTCAAGACATATCCTGGTAAAGTGATTTCAAGTTAAGACAGACTTTTCAGGCACGCAGGAAGAAAAAGCAAATTACGTGTAAGAGGGAAAGTCAGGCTGGCTTCAAACTTCTTTACAACTATACTCAACACCAGAGAAGAGTAGATTAGATGTTATAAGAGAAAAAAGCATTGTTATGGGTTGAATTGTGTTCTGTGAAGACTTCTGTGTTGAAGTCCTAACCACTATGTCAGAGACTGACCTTATTTGGAGAGAGGGTCTTTACAGAAGTGAGCAAACTGAAGTAGGGTCATTAGGGTGGAACCTAACCCAAAATGACTGGTATCTTTATAAAACTGGGAAGCTTGGCCACAGAGACAGGAAGGACAATGTGAAGACACAAGGAGGGGATGGTTATCGATAGGCCAAGAAGAAAGGCCTGGACTAGGTCCTTCCCTCAAAGGCCTCGGACGAAACCAACTCTGCCAACACCTTGGTTTTGGACTTCTAGACTCCAGAACTATGAGACAATAAATTTCTCTTTTTAAGCCATCCAGTTCACTGTACTTTGTTCAGGGAGCCTTAGCAAAGTTATACAAGTATGATACAGCTATTTTATAGTTAGTCTTAATTTCTTCCAGATTTATAGACAACAAATATGTTGAACACACAAGCATGTAAGAACTCAAGAGAGTACAGCACATGTAAGCCTTCTTTAACAGAGTGCTTGCAGATTCAGTCAACAAGTGATAAATGGAGGGTGAGATGAAGAATGGAGAAATCATAGTAAAAGTAGTGATAGTAAATACTTAAGATTCAAAACTGTGGAAGCTGCTGCTTCAGAAAAATTATGTTATAAACTTTAGTAATAATACTAATAATAATGTGAAAGTGAAGTCGCTCAGTCGTGTCCGACTCTTTGCAACTCCATGGACTGTAGCCCACCAGGCTCCTCCATTCATGGAATTTTCTAGGCAAGAGTACTGGAGTGGGTTGCCATTTCCTTCTCCAGAATAACAAAAATAAATACACTCAAATTGGGAGGTTGTTATTTATTTCCCAGTCTTTCACAACATATTTAAAACATACCACGTACAGTTCCTGGTACACAGATGATGAGGTTATTAGTAATGGTTTGCAAATATAAACACATGGAAGATAATATTTACAGTTTTTAGTTATAAATTTGATTTACATCTTTGAAGGAAGAATTTTAAAGATTTTTTCTTCTTTAATTTTTATATGCTTTTAACTGACAATGTTAGTAATAAGACAGGCAAACCAGAAGAAAGAGAAGCACTTATCTTACTCTTTCAAGTGGACTGAGTCAGGGATAGTCTAGTAAACAGCTGAGTTGAGGAATGATTCAGAAATAGTAAAGAAGTCTAAGATGAAGCATTCTTAGGTATAAAAAAGGGGAAGAGATGTGAATAAATCAAAGAAAACATAAGATGTTCAACTTCAAAGAGGGTCTTGAACAAATACTTTTAGAAAAGAAAAAGAAATAAATGTTAAAATGAAGTGGTTATGGATATATTACTTTGTGTGAGACTAACACATACCTCTGGAACTGAAGCTTCCATCAGAGACAGAGGAGGAGGAACACATCCACCATCCTGTGCGATTTCCACTGGTTGATAAATGACCTCAGAAGGTTGCAGGTACAAGAATGGAGCAGAAGAGGCAGGAGACTAAAATATAAAATCACGTTTCTAATTAAAATCGGATTAGTTATTTCAGTTAAACCAAATGACTTACCCAACACATGAGAGAAATACTGGTTTCACATTTTCCTAAAGTTGTTTTTAGGGACAACACAGAAGTATCTTAACAACAAACTAGGAACTCTAGGTTGCCATAAACTCCAATTATGTAGATATTATTAAATCACTTATTTATCACTTATAAGTACTAAAAAGTTCTTAGCACTTTAGAAGCTCATAAATAATTTAAGACAGTCATTAAGATAACTATTAAAGGTTCTGATAATATAATCTATGGTATTTAAATTGGCATTAATTTCACATGCTAGCAAAGTAATAACACTCAAAATTCTCCAACAGGCTTCAACACTACGTGAATGGAGAACTTCCAGATGTTTAAGTTGGATTTAGAAAAGGCAGAGGAACCAGAGATCAAATTGCCAACATCTGTTCAATCATAGAAAAAGCACGAGAATTCCAGAAGAACATCTACTTCTGCTTCATTGACTATGCTAAAGCCTTTGACTGTGTGGATCACAACAACTCTGTGGAAAAATCTTAAAGAGATGGGAATACCAGAGCACCTTACCTGCCTCCTGAGAAACCTGTATGCAGGTCAAGAGGCAAGAGTTATAACGACACAGAACAACAACCTGGTTCAAAATTGGGAAAGGAGTATATCAAAGCTGTATATTGTCACCCTGCTTATCTAACATATGCAGAGAAAATCATGCAAAATGCTGGGCTGTACGGAGCACAAGCTGGAATCAAGATTGCCAACAACCTCAGATATGCAGATGATACCACCCTTATGGCAGAAAGCGAAGAGGAATGAAAGAGGAGGGTGAAAAAATTGGCTTAAAACTCAATATTCAAAAAACAAAGATCATGGCATCTGGCCCCATTACTTCATGGCAAATAGATGGGGAAACAATGGAAACAGTATCAGACTGTATTTTCTTGGGCTAAAAAATCACTGTGAATAGTGACTGCAGCCATGAAATTAAAAGATGCTTGCTCCTTGGAAGAAAAGCTATGACCAACCTAGATAGCATATTAAAAAACAGAGAATTTACTTTGCCAACAGAGGTCCGTCTAGTCAAAGATATGGTTTTTCTAGTAGTCATGTATGGATGCAAGTTGGACCATAAAGAAGGCTGAGCACCGAAGAGCTGATGCTTTTGAACTGTGGTACTGGAGAAGACTCTTGAGAGTCCCTTGGGCTGCAAGGAGATCAAACCAGTCAATCATAAAAGAAATCAATCCTGAATATTCACTGGAGGGACTGATGCTGAATCTGAAGCTCTAATCCTTTGGCCATCTGATGGGAAGAGCAGACTCACTGGAAAAGACCTTGATGCTGGGAAAGATTGAAGGCAGGAGGAAAAAGGAATGACAGAGGATGAGACGGTCGAATGGCATCGCCGACTCAATGGGTATGAGTTTGAGCAGGCTCCAGGAGCTGGTGAAGGACAGGGAGCCTGCCGCACTGCAGTCCACAGAGTTTCAAGCCCAGGACTGACTGAGAGACTGAACAACAAATGCCTCACCTCAGCTTTCTGACGTCTCATGAGTGGGGCCTGTCTAACGAACTTTCTGGTGGTATACCATTTGTTATCAGAAGTTGAGAGATGGAATCTTCATTTAGAAACATAAATAAAACTGAAGCAAAATCTGAAGTGAAGCTAGAAAAATGCTAAATATTCTAATATTAATAACATAGCACTTGTTTATGAAATACTTTTACTTACATGGTCTCATTTGATCTTTACAAAAGTCATGTGAGAAAACTTTCCAAGGTATGGTATCATTAGTTCCATTTGAAATGAAAAAGCTGAGAAATATAGTGATTAAATGAGTTGCCAAATCAGTTAATAAATCAGTATCACAGTTAATAAATACTAGAGGAAGGTCTCAAATCTAGTCTTTCTGACTTAAATATTCATGTAGTCTTCACAAAAACAGTGAAAAAGTTAAAAGTTAGTATTTACCTGAGGAACATTCCACTGCCATTGACCCGGTAGACACTGTGCAGGGGCCTAAAACGAAAAAACAAACAAACAAAAAACCCCCACCAGATTGTAAACAAGGGTTGAAACTGAATATCTATCTGCAAAAGCTATGAAGTTGAACCCCTATACCTCAAACCATATACAAAAATTAACCCAACATGGATAAAAGATAGAAATGTAAGAGCTAAAACTACAAAACTCTTAGAAAAAAACATAGATGTAAATCTTTGTGACTTTGAACCAGGCGATTAAAAAAATATATAATATCAAAAGCACAGGAAACAAAATAATAAGAGAAAAAAAGATAAACTGGATTTCACTAACATGAAAAACTTTTGTGCTGCAAAAGACACCATCAAGGAAGTGAAAATAAACCATGAGACTGGAAAAAATATTTACAAATTATTATCCGATAAGAAACTTGTATCTAAGCAAAGAACCCATATAGCTCAATAATAAAAGGCAAGTAACCCAATGTAAGGGCTTCCCTTGTGGCTCAGCTGGTAAAGAATCTGCCTGCAATGCAGGAGACCTGGGTTCGATCCCTCGGTTGGGAAGATCCCCTGGAGAAGGAAAAGGCTACCTACTCCAGTATTCTGGCCTGGAGAATTCCAATAGGGCTGCAGAGTCCGATACAACTGAGTGACTTTCACTTAAGAATTACTTAACCCAATATAAAAATTGGTTAAGGATATGAACAGACATTATTGCAAAGAAAATACACAAAAACCATCAATAAGCATCTAAAAGATATTCAACATCATTTGCCTTGTAATCCTGTTCATAGATCACAGCCTTGTAGTGAAGGGGCTTGAGTAACTCAGTGAAACCATGAGTCACGCAGGGCAGGGCCACCCAAGACGGATGGGTCACAGTGAAGAGTTCTGACAAAACGGGATCCACTGGAGGAGAGAATGATAAACCACTCTAGTATTCTTGCTGTGAGAATCCCATGAGCAGTATGAAAAGGCAAAAAGATATACCACCGGAAAATGAGTCCCCCATGTCTGTAGGTGTCCAACATGCTGCTGGGGAAGAGCAGGCAGATAGCTCCAGAAGCATGAAGAGGCTGGGCCAAAGCAGAAATGACGCCCGGTTGTGGATGTGTCTGGTGGTGAAAAGAAAGTCTGATGCCATAAGAACAATATCGCATAGAAACGTCTTCAATGTTAGATCCATAAATCAAGGTAAAATGGACATGGTCAAGCAGGAGATGGCAAAAGTGAACATAGACATTTTAGGAATCAGTGAACTAACATGGATGAGAATGGGCGAATTTGATTCAGATGACCATTGTTATCTACTGCTGTGGGCAAGAATTCCTTAGAAGAAATGGAATAGCCCTCATAGCCAACAAAGAGTCTGAAATGCACTACTTGGGTACAATCTCAAAAACGACATAATAATCTCAGTCTGTTTCCAAGGCAAACCATTAAACATCACAGTGCCTGAACCATCGATGCTGAGAAAACTAAAGTTGACTGGTCTGATGAAGACCTCCAAGACCTTTTAGAACAGAAAAAAAAAAAAAGCGGTCTTTTCATCATAGGGGATTGGAATGCAAAAGTAGGAAGTCAAGAGATACCAGGAATAATAGGCAAGTTAGGCCTTGGAGCACAAAATGAAGCAGGGCAAAGACTAACAGTTTTATCAAGAGAACACCCTGGGCATAGCAAACACCCTTTTCCAACAATACACGAGACGACTTTACATACAGACATTGCCAGATGTTCACTGAGATCAGACTGATTGTACTCTCTGCAGCCAAAGACAGAGAAGCTCTATACAGTCAGCAAAAAAACAAGACCAGGAACAGACTATGGCTCAGATCATCAGCTCCTTACTGCAAAAATCAGGTTTAAATTGAAAAAAGGAGGGAAAACCACTAGGCCATTTAGGTATGACCTAAATCAAATCTTTTATGATTATATAGTGGAGGTGATGAACAGATTAAAGGGATTAGATATAGCAGACAGAGTGCCTGAAGAACTATGGTCAGAGGTTTCCAACACTGTATAGGAGGTGGTGACCAAAACCATACCAAAGAAAAAGAAATGCAAGAAGGCAAAGTGGTGGTCTGATGAGGCTTTTCAAATAGCTGAGGAACGAAGACAGGCAAAACGCAAGGAAGAAAGGGAATGATAAACCAAACTGAATGCAGAGTTCCAGAGAATAACAAGGAGAGATAAGAAGGACTTCTTCCATGAACAATGCAAAGAAGTAGAGGGAAACAATAGAATGGGAAAGACTAGAGATTTCTTCAAGAAAACTGATTTATCAAGGGAACATTTCATGCAAAGATAGGGACAACAAAGGACAGAAGCGTTAAGGACCTAACAGAAGCAGAAAAGATTAAGAGGTGGCAGGAATACACAGAACTGTGCAAAAAAGGTCTTCACGACCAGGATAACCACGATGGTATACCTAGAGCCAGATATTCTAGAGTGTGAAGTCAAGTGGGCCTTATGAAGCATTACTACAAACAAAGCTAGCAGAGGTAATGGAACTCTAGCCGAGCTATTTAAAATCCTAAAATGATGTTGTTAAAGTACCACGCTCAATGTGTCAGCAAATTTGGAAAACTTAGCAGCAGCCACAGGGTTGGAAAATGTCAGTTTTTATTCCCCTCCCAAAGAAGCACAGTGCCAAAGAATGTTCAAACTACCATACAACTGCGCTCATTTCACATGCTAGTGTGAAAAATCCTTCAAGCTAGGCTTCAGCACTATGTGAACTGAGAATTTCCAAATGTACAAGCTGGGTTTAGAAACGGCAGAGGAACCAGAGATCAAACTGTCAACATTTGCTGGATCACGGAGAAAGGAAGTGAATTTCAGAGAAATATCTTCTTATGCTTCATTGACTATGCTAAAGCCTTTGACTGTGTGAATCACAACAAACTGGAAAATTCTTAAAGAGATGGGAATACCAGACCACCTTACCTGTCTCTTGAGAAATTTGTATGTGGGTCAAGAAGCAACAGTTAGGACTGGACATGGAACAATGGTCTAGTTCAAAACTGGGAAAGAAGTGCAACAAGGCTGTATATTGTCACACTGATCATTTAAACTTATATCCAAAGTACACCATGCGAAATGCCAGGCTGGATGAATTACAGGCTGAAATTAAGACTGCTGGGAGAAATATCAATAACCTCATATATACAGATGATACCACTCTAATGGCAGAAAGTGAAGAGGAACTAAAGAGCCTCACAATAGAGGATGAGAGGAGAGGGAAAAAGCTGGCTTAAAACTCAACAATCAAAGAACTAAGATCATGACATCCAGTCCCATTACTTCATGGCTAATAGAAGAGGGAAAAAGTGGAAGCAATAATAGACTTTACTTTTTTGGGCTTCAAAATCACTGTGAATGGTGACTGTAGCCATGACATTAAAACTCTTTCCCCTTGGAAGAAAAGCTATGACAAACCTAGACAGCATATGAAAAAGTAAAGACATCACTTTGCTGATAAAAGTTCTGTATAGTCAAAGCTATGGTTTTCCCAGTAGTTGTGTATGGATGTGAGAATTGAGACATAAAGAAGGCTGAGCACCAAATAATTGATGCTTTCGATTGTGGTGCTGGGGTAGACTCTTGAGAGTCCCCTGGACTGAAAGGAGATCAAACCAGCCAATTCTAAAGGAAATCAACCCTGAATATTCTTTGGAAGGACTGATGCTGAAGCTGAAGCTGCAATACTTAGGCCACCTGATGCAAAGAGCTGACTCACTAGAAAAGACCATGATGCTGGGAAAGACTGAAGGCAAAAGGAGAAGAGAGTGGCAGAGGATGAGATAGATGGCATCACTGACTCAATGGACATGTTTCTGAGCAAACTCCGGGAGATGGTGAAGGACAGGGAAGCATGGCATGCTTCCAGTTCATGGGGAAGCAGAGTTGGACATTCCTTAGTGACTGAACAGCAACAACAATGAAAATCAACACTACACTGTGATATCACTTCACATACACTAGTACGGCTATAGTAAAAAAAAAAAGTAGATAATAAGTGTGTGCAAAGATGTGGAGAAACCCTCATAAATTGCTGGTGGGACTGTAAAATGGTGCAACCTTTTGGAAAGTCTGACACATCCTTAAAAGGTTAAATATAGAGATACCATTGATTTAGCAATTCCACTCCTAGATACAAGACCTAAGAGAAACGAAAATATAAGTCCACAAAAAATCTGTACACAAATGTTCATATCAGCCATTGTCTGTAAGAGAGGAAAGGTGGAAACAACCCAAAGTCCATCGACAAATGAGCAGATGAACAAAGTGTGGTTTCACAGCCACATACTGTCCATGAAAGGCAGATCTATAAAGACAGAAAGTACTGATCTATTACTGGTTGCTTAGGACAGGGAGGAGGGGGTAAGGGGAATGACTACCAATGGGTAAAGCTCCCCCCCACCCCCTGGGGTACGGTAGCACTGTAAATTTAGTAAAAACTACTCTGTTGTACAGGCTTCCCAGGTGGTGCTAGAGGTAAAGAACCCGCCTGCCGATGCAGGAGACACGAGATGTGGGTTTGATCTCTGAGTCAGGAAGATCCCCTGGAGAAGGGCATGGCAACTCACTCCAGGATTCTTGCCTGAAGAATCCCACGGACAGAGGAACCTGGTGGGCTATCTAAAGTCCATAGGGTCGCAAAGAGTCAGACATGGCTGAAGTAAGTTGTTTAAGTAAGAATGCACGCATTCTGTTGTACTCTTGGAAAAGGTGAATTGTATGGTATATGAATAGCTAAATAAAGCTTTATTTAAAAAAAAAGAGAGTCAAGTTATTTAAGATACTTGTTGTAAGATGACAATAGAAAAGAGTGTCTTTTTATTTTTTAAATCAGTTGTATTATTCTTTAATAATAAGTGTTTTAGCTTATTTTCTACCTTTAATAAAATCTTTTTTAATTATTAAAGTAAAAAAGACAGAAAATAAGAAGATTCCATGAATCTACCATTGAAATAGTTCATTTCAGGCAGACCATATCAACTGCTAATGGATGACATCAACATGATAACCATGTGAGGTCTGTGTTCTTTATACCATGTTTAAAAAGGCAGGATAATCTCTTAAGAAAATACTTTAATAAGAATTTGAAATAACATGCTTAATGTGTAGATTTGTTAGATAAATAAAATCACTATCTTCTTCTGAAGTGAGAAATACGAAAGAGATAAATACTGACTGAACCAGTCCTTACCTGATTTGACTAACAAAAACTGATAAAGCTATCAATCTCAGAATTTGTAAAAAGAACAAGGGAAGAGATTATCAAAGTGGCAGTTTTAAGGGGAGAATGATGATGAATAAATATATAACTGGAAAGAAATATGCAAAGTGAAATTATTTCTTACACTGAAAAATATTATGTTACAAACTGGTACAAAAATCTTTCCCAAGTATATCTAGGTAATATACTTCCAGTTTTGTAATTTGTGTCAAGTGGAAAATTAGAGCCAAAGTATAAAATTAAACTGTATTAGAAACTTTACAGAATACATCTATGTCATGTATGTACATATGTAATCAATTAATGGAGTAGGAGCTGGACTCCACAAAGTGCAAGCAGAAAGTAACTTCACTCTTTCTCACCCCTGGCATTTTAAAAGCATTTTGTTAAAACTAGTGTTTACCAGTGGTGAGAGGGAAGGGGGAGGGAAAAAGAAGGTGGGGGTTAAAAGGTACAAGATATTAAAATAAATAAGCTGTAAGGATATAATGACAACCCACTCTAGTATTCTTGCCTGGAAAATCCCATGGACAGAGAAGCCTGGAGGGCTACAGTCCATGGGGTCAGACACGACTGAGCGACTAACAACACAAGGATATACAGGGTCTGCATGCAGGCAAGTTGCTTTAGTCGTGTCCAACTCTATGACCCTATGGACTGTGGCCTGCCAAGCTCCTCTGTTCATGGGGTTCTCCAGGCAAGAATACTGGAATGGGTTGCCATTTCCTCCTCCAAGGGATCTTCTCAACCCAAGGATCAAACCCACATCTCTTAGCTCTCTTGAAATGGCAGTCAGGTTCCTTACCACCAGTGCCACCTGAGAAGCCCACACATGGAATATAGACATTTAAAAAATAATTTTATTTATTTTTGGCTGTGCTGGGTTTTGTTGCTATGCTTGGACTTTCTCTGGCTGAGGTGAGTGGGGGCTAGTCTCTAGTTGGGGTGCGTGGGCTTCTCACTGAGGGGCTCCTCTTATTCTGAGCAAAGGCTCTGGGTGTATGGGCTCAGCAGTTGGGGCTTCCCGGCTCTAGAGCACAGACTCAACAGTTCTGGTGCACAGGCTTAGCTGCTCCATGCCATGTGGGAACTTCCCACATGAGGGACTGAACCCGTGTCTCTTCACTGGCAGGTGAACTCTCCACCACTGAGCCGCCAGGGAAGTCCTGGCCAATATTTTATAATAACTATAAATGGAGTAAAATCTATAAAAATTTTGAATTACTATGTTGTACACCTGAAGCTAATATTGCACATCAACTATAGTTCAATAAAAAACAAATTTTTCAAAGGGTAAACAGACAAATAAAAAACACTGTGTTGAGCTAGTTTTCCTAGCCTCCAGATAAAAATCAGGAAAAATTATTTTTTGGCATGTTAACAGATTCCAAATGCTGACTCTTTTGTCAGGTACTTTTTTCTTTGGTAATGTCCTTGCTGAGAACTTCTGACTACAATTTTAGACCTAGATTCTAGGGGTCTACTTCACATAGATTTTTTTCTCTCCTGGGGTCACTTTATACTTTTTTGGAAAGATTCTCTTCTGTGAGGTTCTTATCTTGCTCTTGGGACACAAACTTTGCTTGCTGTGAGACATTCAACATGTTCCCCCTGTAGACTTCTTTTCTGGCTCTGCTTCAATAGTCCATATCACCTAGAGGAAGGCATGGAACCCATTCCAGTATTCTTGTCCAGAGAAACCCCATGGATAGAGGAGCCTGGCGGGCTATAGTCCATAGAGTTGCAGAGTTGGACATGACTGAAGTGACTTAGCAAGCATGCATGCACAGGTCTAAAAGATTCTATCTCACAAATTCCAGGGGACAAATATTAAACTCTCTTAATCATTCTCTGAAGTCCTGTTCACTTGGTTGAGAATAGGAAATGCCATAGTACTCTAAAACTCTCTTGTTAAAAAAGCCTCATTACCAGTCTTCTTTATTAACTTCATCCTCAAGATGTGGTTAATAATGAGCACATCCTCATGTGCTCAAGATGGGCAATAAGCTAAGGGTCCTAAACGTGGTTTCATAACTTTTGGTTTGTATTGTTAAATGGCCTAGTATCTAATGTTGTCTTTGGGGCCTCTCAAAATTTTGAATTAGAAATAGTCATGCTACATATATACTTTAAATAAAGGCCATCAAGTTACTTTCATTTTTACTAAGTGAATAAAATACTTTAGATAATTTTATACTTAGCATAGTAACAGAATTTAAGAACAACTCCCCCAAACCTAGTCTAATACTAAAAAATAATTTCAGTAACCATAATATTTCATGTGGGTCTAATAAAGTTCAAAAAGAAAAAAAACCCCCAGAAACAAAGTCTTCCACTATTTCAAAGGTTTAAAAGAATGTGATTTTATCTGAGAATGCTATAGACCAGAAGTAGGCAACCATTTTCTATAAAGGGCTAATGGGTAAATATTTTAAGCTTGCAGGCCATATATCTCTGGTGCAACCACTCAACTCTTCTACTGCAGCACAAAAGCAGCCACAATTATGTAAACAAATATGGCTGTTTTCCAATTACATTTTATTTATGAAACACCAAAATGGCCTGGCATTAGAGTTTACTTATCCTCAACCTCCCATAAGAATTAATGAAAAGAACGCTGATCAACTAAAAGAGGCTGTCATAATATAAATCACAATATATTATTTTGATACGTATTTATTAAATGTAATAACCAGAAACTGATATAATAACAATAATATTTTAAAAAAATCAGCCTGTGGTCCAGTATTTTCATACCTTGGAAATTATTTCTATGTTAGCCAGGGGAGCAAAACTGACCCTATTACATTTGATAAAAATTAGTCCTTTATTGGAAGGACTGATGCTGAAGCTGAAGTTCCAATACTTTGGCCACCTGATGCAAAGAGACAACTAATTGGAAAAGACCCTGATGCTGGGAAAGATTAAAGGCAAAAGAAGGAGAGGGTGGCAGAGGACAAGATAGTTAGATGGCATCACTGACTAAATGGACATGAATTTGAGCAAACTCCAGGAGATAGTGAAGGACAGGGAAGCCTGGCATGCTGCAGTCCATAGGATGGCAAAGAGTCAGACATGACAACAGCATAAGTAAGCAATCTATCTTCTTATATGACATTTAGATCCCTCATTAAAAAAAAAAAAAAAGAAAATATCACTGCTATCGAGGCTTAACTACCTCTTTTAAATTACGAGAGTATTTATTTGCATGAGAAAGACTAAAATGGAATTTATTCAAAAAAGGCTGAAACTATCAAAGATTTGCATTGTAATTTAATGTTTACCTGGTAGTGATATGCAGGTTGCTGATAAACAGGCTGAGCTACCATCACAGGGGAACTAGATATAGAACGTGACTGTTAAGAGGAAAGAAAAGTAGCAAAAATTATTTCAGGCAAAATTCTTTATAACTGTTTATGACAAAGTTTATCTTACACTGTTACCCAAACCCAGTCAACTTATAGTTTATGACTGGAAATATAATTTTTCCACCTCTTATTCATATTATTGCAATTCCACTTCAAGTTTATTAAAATTATCACAATATTTCTACTTCCATGTGGTTTCATTTCCACAGTAATGTTAAAACCACCACCAGAAAAGTTGCTTTTAGTTCAAAGATTATGAATAAATACAGTTTCTAAGAGAGTATTTCCCTGATGCTGGGAAAGAGCGAAGGAAGGAGGAGAAAGGGACGACAGAGAATGAGGCTGTTAGATGGCATCACCAACTCGATGGACATGAGTTTGAGCAAGCTCCAGGAGTTTGTGATAGACAGGAAAGCCTGGCATGCTGCAGTCCATGGGGTTGCAAAGAGTCGGACACGACTGAGTGACTGAACTGGAGAGAATATTAGATGAAAACTAGCAGCTGAACTTAACGTGACATAGCCTATTTCCAATGCAGAGACAAGCAGTAGATGTTTACACAGCATTTAGAACTGAATGAATAATCATATCTGATCTGCCACTAAATTCCCACTACTTACAAATAATCAACATCCTATTCCTTTGTTATATATTAAATTAAAGCAAATGCATTATTTATTGAAGAATGTTAAACTCTATTTTATTAATTTGATATTTAAATAAGTTGGTCATCTAATAAATTTACAAGTGATTTGTTCGATAAAAGTACATATAACACCTGATTATTCAAAGTAATAGAATAAACCTCAAAACTGGTTATTTAAAGCCAGATCATTATAAAACAGGCAAGCTGTATTACAAAATAGGTAAAATAGGCTTTAACAATAGCAATTAAAATTCAATTTGTAACATGGGATCTAATTTGCACTGTATTGTTTTAGTGTTCACCTGTCCACCCAAATTGAAGAAAAGTATCATGGTTTTGCATAATTTTCAGACAACTGTGTACTAATAAAATTGTACTAACAGATTAACATTTGAAAATAATAATGTAACTAATTATATTAATACATTAAAGGAGAAAAAATGATATTTTCAGCAGATACAGAAACTACACTGTTAAAATTCAATACCCTTTCAGGATAAAACTTAGCAAACAGTTAAAAAATAACTTAATCCTTAATTGATTTGGGTCAGTAATTCTCAACCAGGTGGGACACTGTATCCCTAGGAAACATTTGGTAGTATTCTGGTTTTCATAATGGTAGGGAGGCTAGGAATCCACTAAAAATCCTGCAATGTACAGGACAGTTTTCACAAAAAAGAAACAATCATCTGACCCCAGATGTCAACAGTGCTAAGATGGAGAAACCTTGGTTAAAGTTTAGAGTATCTTATCTTTATCTATATATAGGTTTTGGAAGATACTCACATAAACCTTAATGATTAATTACTGAACTTACTATCTTTTTTAAGAAAAAGATTATGGTGTTAAAACATAAATACTGTAGCAGAGACACTGCCAGTGCAATAACTTGATGAGGAAAAATGAGAAAGAAACAGAAGTATATTGAATTCTAAATGACTGCCTATATGAGAGTTTGGCAGGGTTAATGATAAAATACCAACACTTAAAAATCAAAAGCATTATTACACACCAGTCACAATCTTTAGGCAGTGTGATTAAAAAGAATACACCATAATAAAACCAACAAAAACTACAGAGTACCTAAGAATAAATCAAGCAAAAGATAAGCCAATTTTTTTTTTATAGAGAAACAAAAACTTTATTGATGGATGGAAACCCTAAACACTGTTTATGAATGGGAAAATTTAGTATCATGCCTAAATGTCCCATGTATATCTATATATTTAACACAATTCTAATAAAAATAAAGTCTCTTCACAGAGCTGAACAAGCTGAATTATGAAGTGTATAAAAGCAAAGACTTAAGGACAGATGAGGGGCTCCTGAAGAAGAGAGTGAGATTATTGCCCTATCAGATTTTAAGACTTCTTATAAAGCAACAGTAATTGAAACAAAATTGGGAAGAGCAAGCAAATATAGCAATGGAACATAACAGACAGAACAGCAAGACTCCCACACACAGAAACCTGGCGTTTTACAGACGATTCATTTCAAAAAAGTGGAAGAAGATGGATTAATCAATATCTAAACTCCAAATTAAAGATCCAGATATGAAAAGCAGCAACACAGTATTAAAAAGACACTAAAAGCGAAAACCGTAAAACATTAATACACCTATTAACATTAAAACAAAAAAACTGTGTACAACAAAAAATATCATAAAGTTAATGGACAAGGCACAAACTAAAGGATATTTACAACCCATAGAATTCACATGATGAACTCAAGAAGACAATCCCAACAGAAAAAAATGGGTAAAAGATATAGAGAGGAATTCAATAGAAGAAACTGGAATGGCAAATAAATATATAAAAATATATTTAATATTACCACTAACTAGGCAAATGAAAGGTAAAACAAGATACCATTTCATAACAATACTGGCAAAAAATATTGGCAAAAACTATTTTTGCCAATAATATTGCAAGAATCTAGTGTATCTAGTAAATCAACAAACTGGCAGATTATGGAGAAATTGAAGCTCTCATAAACTGTTACATAACCTTTATACTGGTATATTTTAGAAAGATATTTGGAACATTTAGTCATACATGTGAAGTCTATAAATGTAAAGTTCTACTTATATACATATGTCATGGCCTAGACCAAGGAAGGAAAAATCTTCCAGTCATACATGAGCATGAATACACTTAAGAGTATTAATTTTCAGATATTTCATATGGCCTTCTTCCAGATTTAATCTGTCTGCAAATACACCTGTGTAGAATGAATTCTTTTCAAAACTCCCCTTTCACAATTACTTTCCCCCTTGACTATGAAAGGCACACTCTCACTCATTCTGGATCTTGCTATAATGCTTTGTTTTGGAATGTAAACAGTAACAGAGCATCAAACAAATAGATAATTCAAGAAGACAATACTTCTGAGAAATAGAAAAGAGCAAAGCAAAAAGAGCTTGTATATGAAATATTAAGGGGGAGATAGTACCTTATTTCAAATACAGGGAACAAGATAAATTACATGATGGTCACAGAGATACATATTAATTCACACATTTGAACTTAAAAATAAAGTCAGAATTTTCTAATAGAAATTAAAGTTTTATTTGATTGACTAATTTGGTTAATTAGTTTTGCTAACTGAATTATACAGTAGGCATTTTCCATTTTTTTTACTGCAAGATAATTTACATGACATTTCAAATGTATAAAATAATGATTATACATATGTATAAAGAATAAAATGATAATCACAATGAGTCTAGTCAATATCCATCACTACACGTAAGACATTTTCCAGTCTTAAATGAAATTTATAGCTACAAGGTTTCATACAAATAATTCTAAAGCAAATCTATTGTACAATATATTAGGTTGGTAGAAAAGTAACTGTGGTTTCAGACCATGAATTTTAAGTCATTATAGCTAGGCTCAAAACATAGCTTTATTAATCAAAAGAGGAACCACTACAATCAACACATTTTTGCTAACAAGAAATAAATTCATTTATTCTTGTAGCATAAAAATCCATGCTTCAGGAATTGACAAACTCTTGGAAAGCATTTTCTGCCTCCTGCTGGTTGTGGAAGTGTTTTTTCTACAATAAGTTGTCAAGATACTTGAAGAAGTGGTAGTCCGTTGGAAGAGAGGTAAGGTGAATATGGTGGATGAGGCAAAACTTTGTAGCCTAATTCTATCAACTTTCGAAGCATTAGTTGTGCAACATGCGATCAGGTGACGTCATGGAGAACTGGGCACATTCTGTTGACTACAGGCATTGCAGTTTTTGGTGCATCTCATCAATTTGTTGAGCATACTTGTCAGATGTTATGGTTTCACCAGGATTCAAAAGCTGTACTCGATCAGATGAGCAGCAGATAACCAAACAGCAACCATGACCTTTTTTCATTAGATTGGCTTTGGAAAGTGCTCTGGAGCTTCTTCTTAGCCCAGCCACTGAGTTGGTCATCACTGGTTGTCATATAAAATCCACTTTTCGTTGCAGGTCACAATCCGATCTTTATCGAAATGGTTCACTGTTGTTGTGTAGAATAAGAGAAGATGACACTTAAAAACAATTTTTTTTGGCTTTTTCGTCAGCTCACGAGGCACCCACTTTTTTTCACCTTTCTAGTTTGCATCAAATGCCAAATGGCCACAGAATGGTCGACACTGAGTTCTTTGGCAACTCTTTGTGTAGTTTAAGATGATCAGCTTCGATTATAGATCTCAGTTGGTCACTGTCAACTTCCAATGGCCGGCCACTACACTCCTCATCTTCAAGGCTCTCATTTCCTCTGCAAAACCTCTTGAAACAGCACCGCATTGTATGTTCATTAGTAGTTCCTGGGATAAATGTGTTGTTGATGTTGCAAGTTGTCTCTACTGCTTTAAGACGCATTTTGAACTCAAATAAGAAAACTGCTCAAATCTGCTTTTTCTCTAACTTCATTTCCCCAGTCTAAAATAAGTAGCAAGTAGTTGAGTCATTAGCACAAAAACACAAAGCAAGAAATGTGCATTAAAATGATGTGTAACATAACCACATTTATTTAAAAATGTATTCCGATATCAAACGGCAGAGTTCAACAATGCAAGACCGCAATTACTTTTGCACCAATCCAATATAATAGGTCTAAACTATTTAAAATTTGGTAAATTTCAGATTTCAGCTTAAAATTAGTGAGAGTATTCCTCATTTTTCAAAAAACCTTTAGAGGATACATAAGCAAAAAACTTTGAAGACCACTGTCCTAAACAAACTCTCATACAATATATACAAAATCTAGATGGTTAATACAGTCCTTTTAAAAAAATTTTATACTCCATTGTTTATTTACTGTTATATAACTTTTCTAGATAAGGCAATGCATTATAATAAATAATAATCACATTTATTATATGTTCAATATGTTACTGTATGTGTATGCACACATGCTCACTCTAATTCTAGGTGATTCCATGAATTGCAGCCCAGCAGGCTCCTAAGTCCATGGAATTTTCCAGTCAAGAGTACTGGAGTGGGTTGACATTTACTACTCTAGGGGATCTTCCCAACCTAGGGATCGCACTCACATCTTCTGCACTGGCAGGTGGATTCTTTACCACTATGCCACCTGGGAAGCCCTCCATATATTAAATCATGAGCAATATATTCATTATATTTATAGAACTTTATTCATTTATATATATTTCAATCTCAGATCTGCTAAATGTGGATTGTCAGGTACTATCTATTTCTGTTTAGGAAAAAAACCCAAAATTGAATTTGCAGAATATGACCACAAAACACACACCAAGAAAGCTCCAAATGGATTAAACAGTTAAATATAAAGTAAAATGAAATCATGGAATAACTAGCAGAAAGTAAATCTGAGTAGTTTTCAAATCCGTAGGGGGGCAACATTGTAAGTGATGAAGTAAAATTAAAAAATCAATTCATTTAGTCATAAAACTTCTAAACTTACAAAGAGTGAAAAAGATGAAAATACCATGTAAAATTTATATATAAAATAATAAAGTTTTGACTCCATATTAAAGTCTTGCAAATTGGTTAGAATAAAAATAGGACCTTAATGGCTAAATTTTAAAAAATCACGAGCAGTTTATAAGTAGTATACGCAATTTAAAACTTGCATTGAAAATACTTCATCTAACTAAATTCTTTGTTGTTGACATGTGGTTGATTTACAGTGTTGTGTTAGTTTCAGGCGCACAGCAAACTGATTCAGTTACACACACGTGTGTATGCACACACACACGCATTTTTTTCAGATTCATTTCCTTTACAGGTTGGTACAATATATTGAGTACAGTTCTCTCCGTGTAGTCTTGATTGTAGAAAAAACTTAAAATGTCCATCAATACAGAATATACACTCATACAATGGAGTACTATAAAAAATTTAAATAGATGAACTAGATGTACTAGGATCAACATGGTTTAATCTCAAAAACAAAATACTGAATAGAAAAACCAGATTATTTACATAGCATTAAAAAGCTGCCTAAAGCAACATGATATATCTATTTCTTAAGGATCCCTGCATTTGTAGTATAAACATATAAAATGGATAGGAAAGATACTCTGGTTAACCTCTGAGGAGGAAAAGAAGGCAAGATAATCAAGGCAAGGAGACTTTATTTGAATGTCATATTTAATTCTCCCCACTACCTGCCTCCTGAGAAACCTGTATGCAGGTCAAGAAGCAACAGCTAGAACCAGATACGGAACACCAGACTAGTTCAAAATTGGGAAAGGACTACTTCAAGTAGTCCTGTATGTGGTCACCCTGCTTATTTAACTTATATGCAGAGGACATCATGTGAAATGCTGGGCTGGATGAATCACAAGCTGGAATCAAGACTGCCGGGAGAGATACCAATAACCTCAGATATGCAGATGACCAGCTGCTAAAGAATCAGACTGCAATGCAGGAGACTTTGGTTCGATTCTTGGGTCAGGAAGATCCCCTGGAGAAGAGATAGGCTACCCACTCCAGTATTCGTAGGCTTCACTGGTGGCTCAGTCGGTAAAAAACCCACCTGCAATGTGGCAGACCTGGGTTCGATCCCTGGGTTGAGAAGATTCCCTGGAGGAGGGCTTGGCAGACCAATTCATTATTCTTGCTTGGAGAATACGGATGGACAGAGGAGCTTGGCAGGCTAGAGTCCACAGGGTCACAGAGGGTAGGACACGGCTGAGAGACTAAACATAGCACAGCACATGCAGATGACACTACCCTAATGAGCCCCAAGAAAAAGAAATACAAAAAGGCAAAATGGTTGTCTGAGGAGACCTTACAAATAGCTGAGAAAAAAGAAAAGTGAAGGAGAAAAGGAAAGATATATTCATCTTAAGGGAGAGCTTCAAAGAACAGCAAGAAAAAATAAGAAAGCCTTCCTAAGTGAACAATACAAAGAAATAGAAGAAAATAACAGAACAGGAAAGACTAGAGATCTCTTCGAGAAAATTAAAGATACCGAGGGAACATTTTATGCACAAATAAAGGACAGAAATGGTATGGACCTGACAGAAGCAGAGGAGATTAAGAAAAGGTGGCAAGAAAACACAGAAGAACTATACAAAAAAGATCTTAATGACCCAGATACCATGATGGTGTGATTACTCACCTAGAGCTAGACATCCTGGAGTGCGAAATCAAGTGGGCCTTAGGAAGTATCACTACAAACAAAGCTAGTGCAGGTGATCGAATTCCAGCTGAGGCACTTCAAATCCTAAAAGATGATGGTGTTAAAGTGCTGCACTGAATATGCCAGCAAATTTGGAAAACTCAGCAGTGGCCAAAGAACTGGAAAAGGTCAGTTCTCATTCCAATCCCAAAGAAGGGCAATGCCAAAGAATGTTCAAACTACTGCACAACTGCACTCATTTCACAAGCTAACAAGGTAACGGTCAAAATCCTTCAAGCTAGGCTTCAACAGGATGTGAACTGAGAACTTTCCAGATGTACAAGCTGGATTTAGAAAATGCAAAGGAATCAGAGACCAAACTGCCAACATTAACTGAAACATAGAAAAAGTGAGAATTCCAGAAAAACATCTACTTCTGCTTCACTGACTATGCTAAAGCCTTTGACTGTGTGGATCATAACAAACTGTGGAAAATTCTTAAAGAGATGGGGATACCAGACCACCTTACTTGCCTCCTGAGAAACCTATACGCACGGCAAGAAGCAACAGTTAGAATTGGACATGGAACAGACTGGTTCCAAATTGGGAAAGGAGTACATCAAGGCTGTATATCATCACCCTTCTTATCTAACATATGCAGTAGGTCATGTGAAATGCCGGGATGGATGATGCACAAACTGCAATCAACATTGCTACGGGAAATATCAATAACCTCGATATGCAGATGACACCACTCTTATGGCAGAAAGCGAAGAGGAACTAAAGAGCCTCTTGATGAACGTAGAAGAGGAGACTGAAATCCTGGCTTAAAAGTCAACATTCAAAAAACTAACATCATGGCATCTGGTCTCATTACTTCAAGGCAAATAGATGGGAAACAACAGAAACTGGGCCAGACTTGATTTTCTTGGGCTACAAAATCACTGTGGACGATGACTGCAGCCATTAATAAAAAAAATGCCTGATCCTTGGAAGAAAAGCTATGACAAACCTAGAAAGCATATTTATCATCTGGTGATCAAAACCAACCCCAAGAAACAGAAATGCAAGAAGGCAAAATGGTTGTCTGAAGAGGCCTTACAAATAGCTGAGAAAAGAAAAAAAGAGAAAGGCAAAGGAGAAAGTGAAAGATATACTCCAGTGAATGCAGATTTCCAGAGAATAACAAAGAGAGATAAAAAGAAGTAGAGAGAAACAGTAGAATGGGAAAGACTAGAGATCTCTTCAAGAAATCTGGAGATATCAAAGGAACATTTCAATCACGTATGGGCATGAAAAAGGACAGAAATGATGAAGACCTAATGCAAGCAGAAGAGATCAAGAAGAGGTGGCAAGAATACACAGAATAACTATATGAAAAAGGTCTTCATGACCAGGGTAACCATGATGCTATGGTCACTCAACTAGGGCCAGACATGCTGGACTGTGAAGTCAAGTGGGCTTTATGAAGCATTACTGCAAACAAAGCTAGTGGAGGTGATGGAATTCCAGTTGAGCTATTTCAAATCCTAAAAGATGATGGTGTTAAAGTGCTGCACTGAATATGCCAGCAGATCTGGAAAACTCAGCAGTGGCCACAGGGTTGGAAAATGTCTGTTTTCATTCCAATCCCAAAGAAGGGTAATGCCAAACAATGTTCAAACTACCATGCAATTATACTCATTTCACATGCTAGTAAGGATATGTTCAAAATCCTTCAAGTTAGGCCTCAACACTATGTGAACCGAGAATTTCCAGATGTACAAGCTGGGTTTAGAAAAGGCAGGGGAAGCAGAGGGCAAATTGCTAACATTTGTTGAATCATGGAGAAAGGAAGGGAATTTCAGAAAAACATGTACTTCTGTGGATGTTTGTTTGTTTCTACAATAAACTGTGGAAAATTCTTAAAGAGATAAGATTACCAGACCACCTTACCTGTCTCCTGAGAAACCTGTATGGGGGTCAAGAAACAACAGTTAGAACCGGACATGGAAAAATGGACTGGTTTAAAATTAGGAAAGGAGTATGTTAAGGCTGTATATTGTCACCCTGCTTATTTAACTTATATGCAGAGTATACCATGCGAAAGCCTTGCTGGATGAATCACAAGTTGCAGTCAGGACTGCTGGGAGAAAATATCAACAACCTCATATCTGCAGATGATACCACTCTAATGGCAGAAAGCAAAGAGGAATTAAAGAGCCTCTTGATGAGGGTGAAAGAAGAGAGTGAAAAAGCTGGCTTAAAACTCAAGCCAAGCAAAACTTCAAAAAACTAAGATCATGGCATCTGGTTCCATTAAATCATGGCTAACAGAAGGGGGAAAAAGTGGAAGCACTGACACATTTTACTTTCTTGGGCTCCAATATCACTGTGAGTGGTGACTGCATGAAATTTAAAGGCACCTGCTCCTTGGAAGGAAGGCTATGACAAATCTAGACAGCAAGGTTATGACAAACTTAGACAGCATATTAAAACACAGAGACATCACTTTGCCAACTAAGGTCCGTTTTTCAAAGCTATGGTTTTTCCAGTAGTCATGTAAGGATGTGCGAGTTGGAGTATAAAGAAGGCTGAGCGCTTAAGAATTGCGGTGCTGGAGAAGACTCTTGAGAGTCCCTTGGACAAGAAGGAGATCAAACTAGTCAATCCTAAAGGAAATCAACCTTGAATATTCATTGGAAGGACTGATGCTGAAACTCCAACCCTCTAGCCACCTGACAAGGAAGAGCTGACTTACTGGAAAAGACCCTGGTGCTGGGAAAAATTGAGGGCAGGGAGAGAATGGGATAACAGAAAATGATATGGTTAAATGGCACTACAGATTCAATGGACATGAGTTTGAGCAAACTCTGGGAGACAGTGAAAGACAGGGACCTGCTGCAGCTCATGCAGTCGCAAAGAGTCAGACATGACTGAACAACAAAATCTTGCTAACTAAAGAACAGAGTACAGAAAAACACATCCTTAAATAGAAACTGATAAAAAAATGAGTGATAGTTACATGGATGTACATTATTATTTATATTTGTCTGTGGCTGAAATATTTCAGAAATAAAAATTTAACACCAACAGACGGAAACCCTTTTAAAATGAAATTACTTACAGGCCAAGGTGGTGGGACAGAAGTTACCTCCGGAGTATGAAAATAAGCAACACCATTATGATAAGTGTAAGGATATCCAGTTGAAGTTGTTAGATACATTGTTCCAGCTGCTGGCATTATACTGGAACCTAAAACAAAAAGGAAATAGTAATAATTGACATGTTCAGTTTACCATTTAAAAGTATAATTTCTGAACACTGAAAAATGTTTATCTTTACACAAATACAGCTATAGTAAAAACTGAGTATTAAAAATTCTTTAAACATTCCATATGTTAAAGTATCTTTGAAGCATTTATTTTCAAACTTACTACCCTTAGAGCTTTTGTTAGCTTATGGTAAATAAAAAAAAACAAGTTTAATAAGGAGTAACAAAAATTAATCAATTCTGGTTTTAAAGTAGTATAATGAAATAGAGAACTTTACAATTGAGATTATTATCAGCAAAGTCATTATTTTTACAAATATAAACTACATATAATTTAGAGTTACCTGAAGACTTCTGACACTGCAGCAAAGTCCCTAAGATCTCAGTAAGACCATCTATTTGTAAAAGCCCAAAGAAGATGGAGGCAGTGAAACTGGACAAAATACTTGTTCTACCTTAAAAATTCTTAGGATCTACTATCAGCAAGCACTCACTTATGCTATGATTGTATTTTACTCCCTAGTCTCGCTTTGCTGTTGTTGCAAACATGACCACAGACCTTCATGTTGCTAATTTTGGGTCCTCATCTCTTTTCCCAGGTCAAGTTATATATACTCCTCCCCACAAAATAAAAAAAGTCCTTTTTGTCAGGAGAAGACTTTAAAAAATTTTATATGTCAAGTCAGATTTAAGTCCTTGACTAACAGGTTACATAAATTACTGAGGTGGCAATCCTCCTTCCACTATACTAGTGTGTCTCAAAATTTAAAATTCATTATAACAAGCTAGACAGCTTGTTAAAATACAAACTCCAGGTCCCCATTTCAAGAGACTTTTGATTCAAGAGGCCTGGGATGGGGCCTGAGAAACTATTTTGACAGAGCCCAAGTTAGCTATTGGTGACTGCAAACCACACTGACAGCAGCACTAGCCTTCTACTCTAAGTAGCACTACTGTTCGGCTTTTACATTTTCATGACATTTCATCTCGTACTGTTATAGCATATTTTGGTGGTTCTTACTTTTTTCAGAATCTGATGAAAGCTAAAGACCCTTTTCACAAAAATATATATATTCAAACAAAATTTTGCATGCAATTTGGAAGGTCCATGGAATTCCCTCCAAATATCACCTTTTAGGTACCACAGGTGTTAAAGAAATTTTGAGTGATTATTATTACAACGCATTGAACTAGGCCTTAGTGATACAGCCAAAAAGAAACAAGAAAAAAATTGAGCATGCCATGGTCTCTATCTTCATAGAGGTTAGGTTCTGGTAAGGAAGACAGTCATTAGCTAATTACACAATTAATTATAATTTTGATAAATACAAAAGGCAGTATAGGTAGTACAGGTTACCATATTGGGTAGTACCGGGTAGTGGAGAAGGCAACGGCAACCCACTCCAGTACTCTTGCCTGGAAAATCCCATGGATGGAGGAGCCTGATAGGCTGCAGTCCATGGGGTCACGAAGAGTCGGACACGACTAAGCGACTTCACTTTCACTTTTCACTTTCATGCACTGGAGAAGGAAATAGCAACCCACTCCAGTGCTCTTGCCTAGAGAATCCCAGGGACGGTGGAGCCTGGTGGGCTGCCGACTATGGGGTCGTGCAGAGTTGGACACGACTGAAGTGACTTAGCAGCAGCAGCAGTATAGGGTACAATGCTAAACACTATATATTGTATATGTCTAGTATTTGTGAGGAAATTGATATTTGGGCTGAGTTTTAAAGAATGAATGGGATGGCAAAGATCACTGTAGGTGAAGAAAACAGTGTATCAGAAATATGGTTATGCTCTGAAATGAGGGATGTCTAAATGATTAAAGCATGGAAAATATAAGAACAGCTCAAAATAAGCAGAGAATAACATGATAAGATGTGCATGTTTGAAAGATCACTCTGGCTGCCTTGTGTGTGATGGGTGGTAAGGTACCGATAGCAAAACTGGATTCAGAAAGACCAGTTGGGAGGCTTTTCAAGTAATTACGGCAAGCAGAGTGGGTTTCTGGGACTAGAATGTTGGTAATAGAGATGGAAAATAGGTGACAGATTTGAAAAAAAAAAAGGTAATAATCCCTTGTACATACCTAGTTTCTAAAACAATGACTTCGCCTTTATAAGCTGCATTTTCTATTTACAAAATAGAACTAACAATACCTCACAGGTTGCTGTAAAGATTAAATGAAATAAATAAAAAAACCCATAATGTTGACCTTTATGCTAAACAGTTAAGTAACTATTTGTCTGTTTGAAAGCATTCAGGATAGTGCTGATTTATGTTCTGTTTTTAGCAACCTGTGGGTAATAATACTCCCAGTTGTTTTTACTGATGGATAATGGGTTAAGAATTGTTGTTGCATGCTATAGCTTAACTCTTACAACTAACAGGAGTAGTCTGAAAATATTCGGCATTCTGCCATATTTAGTGCATTTCATTTTGCAGTATCAACTTACTAAGGACACATCAGTTATCTTCTAAATTAACAAATACTAAGTCAAAATTAAACTTGATATCTGTTAACTTCTAAGTCAAAGCAGAACAGTCCAAATGAGCACAATCTATTAATTTGTTAACAGATGTATAATAACTATGTAATGTTTTGAATACCCAAGTAGACAGTGAGGACACTAGTTACAAATTTTATGCAAAGTTTCTCCTTCTAGCCAAAGACTCTGTTAGAGATTTTAATATTATAGGTTAAAAGGTAACCATAAAGATGTCTAATTTAATAAACGGGAAGAGTGGGAAAAAAAGAGTAAGAGTTGAAAGCATTCTGGAAATTTGAGGAAGGCACTTAGCCAATTCCTAAAGCTTTAGGGGTTGTTCGTTCTGATAATTATGAAACATATGGTTGGGTTACAATATATACCATACAAGCAGAGTTTCTGATATTTTACACTTTTACTTTCAGTAATTTTATTCTAATTTTAAATTACTCTATTAATTAGAAAAACTTCAAAATAGTAATTAATTGCTCCTAATTTCTTTCATAATTTTAAATTATATTTTAACCATATAATTTTTCCTTTAAAGATGTAACTATTTGGAATATAGTTAAACATTATTATTTATATACATTTTCCCTAGCCGCCTCCATCCCACAAGTTACTGTATTTAATTTGTGGCAAGAAATATTCATGTGACTACCAACTTTGCTAAAATAACTTTATTAAATCAAAGAAACCTGATACTTTAATGAAGTTCTATTAATAGTCTTATATTTTGAAAAAGAACTATGCAAAAATATTGAAAAATATATTAGTTCTCAATACATACGAGGGATCCCTACTTGTTGCTTTCTTATTGCCGGGCCAATGTTCAGTTTCTTATCCTTGTAATTAAGTTTTTCAGCCTAAAATAAGAAACAGTACATTACTTTATCATCACTCCTTGAAAACAGCAAGGCATAGTGGAAAGTGCAAAGCCTTTGGATTAAAATAGATTTGGGTGTGAATCCTGGTTCCAATGTTCTGACCCTAATTCCTCATTTGGCAATTTAATTTGAGTTGTGTTACACATGTGGTCCCAGCTGAGGTAACAGGGACATTTTGTTTTCTTTTTTTCAGCTTTTATACTGTAAACAAATGTCCTTTTCATGTTCTATTTACTATCATGTTTTTCACGTTTTTGTGCCTTATGTTAGTACTTTTGCTACTTAAGATGGCTCTCAAGTGTAGTGTTGAAGTGCTGGCTAGTGTTCCCAAGCACAAAAAGACTGTCATGTGTTTTAGCAGAGAAAATATGTGTTAGCTGGGTTAATTCACACGTGGGTTATAGTGTTGTTGATCATGAGTTCAATGTTAATGAATCAAAAATGTTACATGTAATCTTTAAACAGAAGCACACATAAAATAAAGTTATATATTGACTGGTTGATGAAAATATTGTAAACAGAAGCTTGTGAGAAACTAACCCTGTATTTTCTGGGTGCAGCACATATCAATATTTGCTAATTCAGTGTTTGTGATGATTTCATAGAACACATCCACTACAAATAATGACAGCTGAATGCATACAACTTAATAAAATACAATTAAAATGAAAATAAAATTTTTTCCTAAAAAATTAAATGTTACACTTGCCAAGCTTAAGAGTTATTATATACTGAACTGCAGGACTTAGATTTTTTTTCTATGAATGTTCTTAATTTACATAAAGTTTTTCATAGGAGGGAAATAATCTCAGATAATCTCATTTTAGGAATCTACATTCATAGTGTTCTTTAGGAATTCAAAGTGCTATTAACACATCAGAAAAGATACATCCCTAAATTCTCAGTTTAAGAAAATAAAGTGAAAAATTATATTACAATTTCACAGCCAAACTTATGCAATTATTTGGCATTTGTTTCTCTGTAGATAAAATTTCTCTTTAATTTTTAATTATTTTTTTGGAGACCAATGTTAATCTCAAGATACAAAGAAAATAAATTTGTTTTTTAGCAATCGATTATTGTACTGGAACCCTACTATTAAATTAATACCTTAAAGCAGGGGCCCCCAATTTCTGGGATCTAATGCCTGATGATCTGAGGTGGAGCTGATGTAATAATAATAAAGTGCACAATAAACATTAACATACTTGAATCATCCCAAAACCATCCTGCCCCAGGTCTGTGGAACAACTGTTGCCACCAAACTAGTCTCTGGTGCCAAAAAGGTTGGGGCCTATTGCTTTAAAGGATTAGTTTCAAAGAAGGAAGTTCCAAAAATGAAGTTAAATACATCAAAGAAAGAGGTTCTAAAAATGAAGTTAAATACACCAAAATATCTTACCTCTTGCAAAATTTTTTGTGCATCTTCTTGTGTTTCAAAAGTGACAAAGCCATACCTAAATAAATCCATTAATCATTATATTAGAACATTACATTGAAATTATACTAAGATTAAATATATATATTTTTAGAATGGGCCACGGTAGGAGTGAACATTTTTCTATGGTGTACCAGTATGCAAAACTTAGAGGAGAATCGCTCACAGCTTAACACTTATCCTCTTAAAGGGAGAGGCCTAAAAAATAAAAAACAACAACCCAGGGATCTTTAAACAGTTTCAGACCAGAGCTATATGTAAGACAGGAAAGCATGAGAGATTTCTATTCTGGTTTACAAATTAGCGTGCAATAAATTTCAGCCCAGAGCAGTAACCTCCTTTTAAAATATGTTTGGTTTAAACAGAAATCAAAGTAGAAAAAGAATCTTTAAAAAACTAAAAATTGAACATGATAAAATATTTTATCTTGGTAAATGAGTACACATATTATTTACTATTATTAGCATATATAAACTGAGAATGTAACTATTAGTATATTTCCCAAATAAAATAAATTAAAAATATGGTACAACCCAGGTTTTATATCTGCTTTTCATACATAATTGTTATCTTCAGAGTATAAATCATATGATCAAGATACAAATACACAGTATAAGTGAAGTAAAAGTTGCTCAGCTGTGTCCAACTCTTTGAGACACCCACAGACTTTACAGTCCATCGAATTCTCCAGGCCAGAATATTGGAGTGGGTAGCCATTCCCTTCTCCAGGGGATCTTCCCAATCCAGGAATCGAACCCAGGTCTCCCACAATGCAGGTGGATTCTTTACCAGCTGAGTCACCAGGGAAGCCCAAGAATGCTGAAGTGGGTAATCTATCCCTTCTCCAGGATATCATCCCCACCCAGGAATCAAACCAGATCTCCTGCACTGCAGGTGGATTCTTTAACAGCTGAATTACACAATATATGCCTTGTCCAAAAAGACAAAATAGGTATATAAAAAGGGATGAAAGAAATAAAATCATACCCCCTCAAATTTAATATGTTTAGATAACTTTAGGAAACTCTCTTGAGTAATGCTCAACTTTATTTTCCTCAAATTGTGTATGTGTTAAGTTCCTCAGTCGTGTCCGACTCTTTGTGACCCCACGGACTGTAGCCTGCCAGGCTCTTTTGTCCTTGGAATTCTCCAGGCAAGATTACTGGAGTGGGTAGCTGTTCCCTTCTCCAGGGGATCGTTTCAACCTAGGGATCAAACCCAGGTCTTATGAATTGCAAGCAGACTCTTTACTGTCTAAACCACCAGGGAAGTGCCAATTCATAATTACTAATAAGTAATTATGTATCAAGTAATTAATAAACATTTACTATTTTCTTCAATTCATAATTACTGTATTGTATATGAAATTTCCTTCTTCAACAAAGGAATTTCCTTTTTATTTGCTCAAGTATTAAACAAGGGCTGAAGAAATACTTTTACACTTTTTTTAGTAGAACACATATACCACCCAGTGGAAAAGGCATAAAATACAGTCTACACTGCTATGTGTGTTTTTCAATGATTTAAAAATGGATATTACAAATCCCAATAAGCCAAATAAAAGTGGTACAATTTCACTTCATCATATTATTGTTTGTCAGACTCAGAAGTCTCTTGTTTATATACAGGATTTATTTATATTATGTGTTTATATCTGTTAATAATCTCTGCAGGATCTCATCTCTTTTGAAGTGTCCACCTGTCATACTTACATGTAGTTTCCCACTAATATTTTATCCATCTTATTGGTCCCTCCTTTTATGCCTATGAATATGTATATATTGCCTCTTTTTCAAGAAAATAATCATTCATTGATTTCTTTAACTTTGCAATCAAACTTCTCAAGTGAGAACACTATGTAAACTACCTTTTTCTTCTCTGATATTTGGCTTTTGTATATACCAATTCACTAAAACAGCTCTAATGCCACCAGACAATACTAGCCAAATCCTAGTGCTTTATTCTTTAATTTTCATTCTCCTTGATTTGGCAATTAAAAATCACTCTAAGATTATATTCTTTAGATTAGTCCCCTGGCTAGGTCTCTAACACACAATCTACAGACATTCTTTTAAGTCAGCCTTTTCCAAATTAAGTTCTCTCTAGTCTAAAGCAGATATATAATTCCAAAAGTATCAGATTCCTTTAGCTTCTGGTTCCTTGGCTACTGGACATCAGCTACTCAACATTAAGTGCTTACTACCTAACAATGAATGGTCCCTCAGCCTTTGCAAGAATAACTTTACAACAAATTAAGGAATATTATACTGTCCCCTTTCCTCTAAAATACTCACACCCTACTCCCCCACACATGGAGATCAAAAGGTAGGAGAAAGAAGCCATGAAATTATCTTTTTAAAAATGGAACCAGGACTTCCCTGGTGGTCCAGTGGTAAAGAATCCTCCTGCCAATTCAGGGGACATGGGTTCCATCCCTGATCTCGGAAGATTCCACATGCGGTCAAGCAATTAAGCCCATGCACCACAACTACTGAAGCCTGTGCACCCTAGAGCCCCTGCCTGCTGCAACTAGAAAAAGCCCAGGCACAAAAATGAAGAACTGGTGCAGCCAAAAAAACCCAAAACACAACCAACGCCCCGCCCCCCCCACCCCCCGCAAACAACAACAACAAAACACAGCCAAACCCACTACAACCTTCTTCTTTTAAAAAAACAGGAACCAAAGTAAGGCAGAATACAAAACGGAGCAATCCAGTAAAAACACAATGGTTAATTCTGTGTACTACCTACAGTGATACTAACCCTTTGGAAACTCCAGCTCTGTCATTTACAATCTTCACTTCTTTTACAGACCCATACTGGGAAAAAAATTTTCTTAAATCATTTTCATTTGTCTAATGGTATAAAAAAAACACACAAAAAATACTTTAATTGATAAAAGATGAAATAACTCTTCTGCTTGTTTTGGAGACAGAAAAGGCAACACAAATAACAATATGGGTATAAGAATGCTTGTCATCATAAAAACAGTGCATGAAATCATTAAATTATTAAAATCAACATTAATACTTTGTTTTATGCAGAGTTGTTAATACTATGTTGTTAAATTATTACATAGCAATAAAATATTTTAAGCTGAGTTTTCTAAAACTACAAATAAAGCTTGTTCTCTAGTTATCTATTTTTTGATAAAACTGTACTGAAAGTGAAAGTGAAGTTGCTCAGTCGTGTCTGACTCTTTGCGACCCCATGGACAGTAGCCTACCAGGCTCCGTAATCCATGGGATTTTCCAGGCAAGAATACTGGAGTGGGTTGCCATTTCCTTCTCCAAAACTGTACTAGGCATGGCTATAACTATACTAAGGGCATATTATTATTGGTTCTTGTGATTCAGAGAGGCCTACAGTCATGGCAGTGGAACCAGGTTATGCTGACCTCCACCAGTCACTCTATTTTAATTTTAAAATTTATTATTAATTGAAGGATAATTGCTTTAAAGAATTTTGCTGTTTTCTGTCAAACAATCACTCTATTTTAATCAGCATAGTCATCAGGAAAGTTAAGGTCTTAGAAAGGAAATATATTTACAAAAGTACCTGAACTCAATTTGTGGTAACAACAGAGAGGCTACAAAACTTAAAGTTTTTAGACTTTTTATCTGTACTCAATATACATACGAACATTATCATGATACACAAAAAATACTGAGTCATAACTAGACTATCATGCATAAGATGTCTACAAAGATGGTTTGGCATATCTATTGGCAAAATAATCTCATAATAGACCCACATCACCTTTCCCTAGAGCATTCACTCTAAATTCATTGTAATTTCATTTTCTAGTTCAACCATGTTTGCCACCAAGAAAAATTTTAAATATTCATAGAAAAAATTTTTCTTTACATATGTATCTAAGAAAAGACATGCCTAATGGTAGAGCAATACCTCTTGAGTTCCACAGGTACTTCACTACTTAAGTAAAAAACTAAATTTTTAGTTGGTAACCTAAGGCTTGCTAAATTGGATGATGGCAAATACTGAGTTAATCTAGGTATAACAGTCTCATTTCAATAAACACAAAATGGAATCAACATCAAAGATTTCTATTAGAGACTTGAAAACAAATTAATTCAAACCATTCTCTGACAGAAGAATCACTAGCTCAACTTTGCATCTCCATCTCTGTTAAAAAGGAGACAGAAAGTCAAGATAATCAAATATTAAAAGGGATGGGTTCTAGGGGTCTAAAAAGAAGAATTTTATGAAGTTTGAGACTGCTTGCTACTGTGTTAAACTACTTCCTTGCTGGAAATTACCTATGGTTTTGGATAAGGTGTAACCGTAAGAGGGAGAACCTTACCAGCGAACTTAAAGCTAAGACTGTATTGTAACAGTGGCACCAGAGTTTATCCTGTGGCTGACTGGCTTCACTAAAAACCGGCACTAAACTAAGGCGAGCCACTGGATGGCACAGGGAACCCTACTCAGCGCTGTGGTGACCTGAGTGGGAAAGGAGCCTAACAGAGGGGATATGTGTGTACCTATAGCTGGGTCACTGCGCTGTATAGGGGAAACTCAAATAGCATTGGAAAGCAGCTATACGCCAACAAGATAAAAACCCTCCACTTAACCTAGCCATACACATTACTACACTTATTGATGATGTATTTAAAGATATACTAAGCTAATATAAATTCTGAATATTTAACTTGAATATTTATTGTCAGTTATTAATACTTTCCACAGAAACAGGAAATCTTTTTAAAAGTAAGCACTTCATAAGAAATTATTTTCCTTTAATTTATTATTAGTGACCCAATCACACACTTGCTTAAGACTCATAATTTTGATAAACACATTGTGACATTCATCTTGAGCAGGAAAGAAGCAATTCCATCCAAATTGTAAGACACTGATTATTGGAAAACAGTGAGTGATAAATACTATACCCTAATTCCACAAGGATTTTCTTTTTTAAGACAACTCTCCCTGAAATTTCCAATATGTAATATGGAAGCCTGGAAATCCTTCTATATATTCCCTTGGAAGAAAGAATGTTCCACCTAAATTATCGATGCCTGCTTTTCCTGTAGATGTTTACAACTGCCTCCCACATGGTGGGGCGGGGAAAGCAAAACATCTCACAAAACTATGCCTCTCTGAAAGAGTGAAACGACTGATTACATTATTTAAACATATTACTGTTAAGATGCTTTATTTTGACTAGGACACAGGCCTTTTTTGGTAATCAAATTGTAAATTCAGTGACAAGCAATTTGCAAAATAAAAGTCTAAGAGGTTACTCAGGAACTGAAGATAAAAGATGGGATAAAGAAACAGGACTTCAGAAAACTGTTGTGTTTTTGTTTTCTTTTTCCTTAATTGAGTCATCTTTTGAAAATTTTAATCACTCATTGTTTGGGCTATTGGATTACTATGTAAAAAAAGTATAATTAGTGTGATATGGTGAAACAAAGAACGTGGAGCTATTAGTCAGAAAACTAGGATTCCAAAAGAAAAAAAAAAGAAAACTAGGATTCTAGTTTTCACTCTGTCTCTAAGTAGTTAGGAGACTATAGATAATGTCAATGAGCCTCAATTTCCTTGTATGTGAAATTAGACAATTATATATACTCTACTATAATAAGACAATTTGAACCCTACTAATCATTATGAAAATATTAAATACATTGTTTTTACAGTTGCACAAATAAACCATTTCTGAGAAATATAATAAATACTTCTAATACAAAAAATAATTCACTATATTGCATGCATTATTAGGTACCTTAAAGTCAATTCCTCCTACAAAGATGCGATTAGGGATCACTGTTCCATATCTTGGGGCACTCGTTGGGTTATTCAAAGGCACAGGTGACACAGGATTAGGGGATGGAGATAATGAATCTGTTTGTGTCTGATTTGATGTTTGCTGTAAAATAAAATTCTTTTAAACTCTTGGTACTGGGTATAAGTTTTAACACAAGATAAAAGCATTTATCCTTCAAAAAGGTAAGTCACTGACAAAATGTAGTATTTTAGACTTTAATTTTATGCTACTATGAAGATTATAAAGCTAATAACTTTTGAAGGCAAGAAAAATACAAGAAATACAGAATCTACTTCTCTACAGAGATCTTAAATGTATAATATAAACATACATATATTAATTACTATTAAATGTACAATTTAAATATTTTAAGTATTAAGAAGGAATATTAAACTCAAATAGAAATTTAGGAAAGAGAAAAGTAGCCCTGGACAGTTAGGAGCTGGCCTGGTACAACAACTAAGCCCTGGTGTTGTAAGAGGTGTCCGGGACCTCACAGGTAGTCTGTGGTGTTCTCTTGTTAACACCAACATTGAGCAAGTCTCCTGTTACTGTGATGAAAGAAAGTGAAAGTCGCTCAGTCCTGTCTGACTCTCTGCGACCCCATGGACTACAGTCCATGGAATTTTCCAGGCCAGAACACTAGAGTGAGTAGCCTTTCCCTTCTCCAGGGGATCTTTCCAATCCAGGGATCGAACCCAGGTCTCCTGCATTACAAGTGGATTCTTTACCAGCTGAGCCACAAGGGAAGCCCAAGAATACTGGAGTGGGTAGCCTATCCCTTCTCCAGGGGATCTTCCCTACCCAGGAATGGAACCGGGGTCTCCAGCATTGCAGGCGGATTCTATACCAACTGAGCTATCAGGAAGCGTTATTGTGATGGGTGAAAATAAAAACAAGGTCACTCCATAATCATATCTACACATTGACAAAAACAAAACCATTTCCCAAACCACAAGAATGACCAAACATCCATTTATCCTGCCTGACAAGACTGACTGCTCCTTCTTTATCAATCACAGAACTTAGCTTCAATCTCTTTCTTGTCTTCCAAATAAGAACTAAGGTAGTACTAGTGGTAAAGAACCTGCCTGCCAATGCAGGAGACTTAAGAGATGCCAGTTCGATCCCTGGGTGGGAAAGATCCCCTGGAGAATGAAATGGCAACCCACTCCAGTATTCTTGCCAGGAGAAACCAATGGACAGAGAAGCCTGGCAGGCTATAGTTCAAAGGGTTGCAAAGAGCCAGACATGACTGAAGTGACGTAGCACTTAGCACAATCATAGAATTACTCCCACTTTCTGGCAACATGCATTTCAGAGTAAAACCTTCTTTAAACCCACTCTAAAAAGTGCTAACACAAGCCTAAATCCTATAAGTTCTAACATCCTCTAGTTGAGAGGCACCATGTTCTTCCTTGCTGTAACTCAGAAGAGCCAACGTTATTAAACTATATATAGGTGTATTTGTGGTGGTCTTTGGCTAAAGGGCATTGACAAGTAAATACATTCTGACATTTAAGTTCACTGCTTTTCAACTCTAAAGTCAAATTTTTAAATGCACTTGGCAATTTGAAAAGTGGCCTGATTTTGCAAAAATAAAATTTATACCTATATGTATAAAAATTTATAGGTACAGGTATAAGTTTTTATACTAAAGTTTTTAATATTAATTTTTACTTTATGCTAAAGAACTGAGCTCATATTCATATCTTCACAATTCTACGTCAGTGGCTTTAATTCAGATTTTAATAAATATATATTAACAAATAATGGAGAAGAAAATGGTAACCCATGCCAGTATTCTTGCCTGGAAAATACCATGGACAGGGGAGCTTGGTGGTCCACAGTCCAAGAGGTCGCAAACAGCTGGACATGACTTAGCGACTATAAAAACAACAACTAACATATAAGCCTTTGCACAATAGCAAGACAGTAGATAGACTCTTAAGGTACACTGGGGAAAAAACAAGACTTGGGAATAGACTTTTTAAAGAGAAACAAATGTAAGAACTTGCTATTTTCCTTGTAAGTACACTAAAGAGACTTCTGAGACACTAAAAGAGTGCTTCAAAAAGCTTGAAGTTCACGACTTAAATTCTCTGATAAACAAACTCATGAAAATGAATTTCCCACTTAGATACCAGAGTTGTTCTTTTTCACACTGCTCTGCTTTCACTTCATCGGCCAATAAACCATAATCCCTAAAAATTAATCTCTGCAAGATGTACAGAGAAACATCTAGGCCAGTGGTGACTACAGGGCTGTAGGCTGGAACTTATCGGGTCTATTCTCCATCCAGTCTTAAAAGGGAAAAACGCTCCCAAGTAAGGGAGTTCATAAAAACATCTCTTAAACCACAAAATCATCATATTTAATAATTGCTATATTGTAGCTGCCAGTTAAAGAAACTGGGAACCCAATCTTAACAGCACCCTCTCAGGGCATTTGAAAGTTAATTTATAACTTCTTTATTCAACAAATGAACTCTTTTGCTTTCAAATTTATTTAAATAAAACTCCATTGGTTTTTATTTTTATGAGAGAAAAATGACATGAGTGGAAGAGAACAAAGTGCTTTATTTCCAATCTTAAGAAATCCTCAACATGGAGGAAGGAAAAACATGAACTTCGTACATTCCATTCACATCACTTTTCAATTTTTAAGGTTCCTAGTCTATTGTGGGTTCCAACTGCTTTTTCTCCTTACCACTAATCACTTTCCAACACATTATGTAATTTATATTGCGTTTGTCATCTCTTTCCACTATATTGTAATGTTCAAGAAAAGGGCTTTGCCTGTTTTGTTCACCACAGTATCTAAGACCATATATAGCAGGTGTTCAATAAACATTTGTTGAATAAAGAATAAATAATTTCTTCCGGCTCACGATACACCAACTCTTAGGCTGTGGGCTGAAGAATACAACATGAATAAAACCCTAGAAAGCATTTTAATCTTGGCAGTAACAAGGCTCAGGTAGAGGCAATCTTTAAGTTCCTTAGAGACAGTTAGTGACTGAGTTAATTCAGAATGCCTCAAATTCCGCCGGCAATAATTTTGCAAATGTATGAAAAGCACCTAGCTAGGTGCTGTTTGGGGGCAAGCAGAAAGGGTCCTTAGCTTAGTACAACTTCTAGTACTAAAAAGTTTATTTAAAATTTCCTTCAAAGCAATGTGCCTCCACTGCCTCCTCCTCTTGAGAATTAACCTCGAAATTTATCATCTACTCTGCCAGTGAAGAGAAGAGGAAAAAGACGGGCTAACCGTCGCAGTCAAGGACTCGGCGCTCCTTCCCCTCCGAGGCCAGCAAGCTGAGGCGCCGGAGGAAATGGCCGCAGCGACAACTTCCTCAGGTTCTCTCAAGTCATCGTGAACTGGAGCACCGATTCGAGGATCCACCCCCTCCCCACCAAAGTGCGGGAGGGAAAAGAAGGCTA